>NW_026535913.1:0-210000 GCF_028551555.1 Melozone crissalis | reverse complement strand
GTGATTTTTAATGCCAACCTTGCTGCAGTAACCACATCTTTAAGCACCATCCATCAGGCCTTCAGGTCAAACACTTGTTTGGCTGAAAAGGGTTTTAGAGCCACTCTTTTGTCACAGTGCTGAGAGGTCTTCTCTGTAATTTGTTCCCCTCAGCAAATAGAATGAAAACATTTTTTAAATGATGCCAGAATCCAATCCCTCCTCCTGTGATTCAATCCACAGCTAGAAGAGAACAAAGCCTCACAAGGAAGGGGCTCTCCACTAAGTAACTCTTGATTAGAGATGTGAAAGCACCATTCCATTTGGACACTGGGCTGGACAGCGCTCACAACTGGCCCTTTTCCCTGAGCCAGGGCTCTCCTCTGGCACTGGGATTTATGTTCTCCCAGCTGATCAGTGGGTGCTGAGTGCTCTGAATGCTGCTCTTCAAACAGAGGCACCCTGTGGGGGAGGCTGGGCTGGGCTCTCTCCTCACACTGCCTGCCAAATCCACCTGGCTTCTCCTGCAGCTCCTGCAGCAAGGGGGAAGGAGGGGCACGTGAGCCCCTGGGACAAGCAGGCCATGGTTGGCAGTGCCAGAGCAGGTCCCTGTGACTGCCACCCACCCTCCATGGCAGCCAAGGTGACGATGATGATGGTGGTGGCACACCAGGGGGCCCAGCCTCATGCCCAGAGCTGAGCCTGCTGAACACACACCAAACCTCATCCCTCCCGTGCAGGGGAGCCACAAAGACAGGAGGGGTGTCTGTCACGCACAGGGCACACCGTGGCCCTCCCTTGAGGTGCCTGGGTCCCCTGGGAAGTCTGGAAGTGATGGAATTGAAGGTGGAAGCCAGCGAGGAGCCTGGGGAGGAGGGATCTCAGGGAAGGAGGGGTGACAGGAGGGCTCCAGGGGGAAATACAGGGCCTCTGATGGGGGCACTGCTGCAGCATCTGCTGATGTACCTGCTGCTGCTGCTGCAGGAGGGAAATGCTTCCTGTGGCAAAGAGCTCATACAACAAGTGCTCCATTCTCCACCTCCCTGCTGGGAGGGCTGCTCTGCCTTCAGTGCAACAGCAGCAAACACACCAGGAAAAAATAACCACAGGGCAGGAAGAAGAAGGCGTGTCCTTTTGTAGAGTGGGCACAACCTGTTTTCACTTTGCCAGCAAAGCCTTCTCCCCAGCTTCAAGGCAGGCACTGCAGTGAGTTAGGGTGCAGCAGGAGCCATGTGCTCAGGATTTAATACCAGGCATTTGATTTATTTTTTCTTTTGATACTGGGCTTGAAGTCTGTGAACTGCAGCAGTTTAGAGAGTTTAATCCCACAAAGGTCCGAGCAGAAGAAACAGAGAGACCAAAGGTATCCAGCCACACTGATATTTCATCTCTCAAATGGCACACCAGGCTGCAGAGACACTGCAGTGACCTTTGTCTCACCATGTCCCCAAGTCAACATCCATGAGAAGCTTACTTACAAATGCCAGGTTTAATCCCTTTCCAACTCCCTACAATATTTATCCCCAAGCCAATGCTACAATCCATTCAATAATTGTCATTCCTCAGGTCTATTTGTTACTCCAGAAAGCCCATCTGGGATGCTGAAGGCTTGGCTACGTTCAGAGAAGATCAATACAGGATGTAGGCAGAGAAGAACAAGGCAGCTGACCGGGAGAATTGAGAACCTGACAAAAGGAACTGAGGATGATATTAATTTTGTGGGATTTTAGGCATTTAATACCTTTTGAGAGAGGCTTCTTTACTATGATGGAGGTTAGCACCTCCAGAACATCATCAACCATCATGTCTCCCACATGTGTCACTCTCAGCCTCTCCTCCTCTCTCAGCGACTCAGGAGAGGGCCACCAAAGAACCTGGCAATGTGGAGGCACAGAAAGGACACAATAGGGAGGGATAATCCATCAGGACCAACACCAGTGTGAGAATCAGGAGGTTTAAAACAGCCCTGGTTAATCTGTTGTTGGAAACAAGGAGTTAAAGGCTAAAAGGGCTCAACTTGAGGAGGGTAAAGGAGCTAAAAAGGAAACTATTTTCCAGGGGAGGGCTGAAGCTCAAGCAGGGAATTCATGACCAGGCCTCAGCACTCCCTGTTCCTGTCCTCAGCTTCTGAGTCTGTAACTCAGCGCTGAAATTGCAAGGATGAGACACGCACAACACAAACTCCCTTCTCCCAGCTCCAGCTCGCAGTGGGAGCGTTTCAGGACACGCTGTGCCGCTGTCAGGGCGTGCAGCTGACTGCCTTGGATCCCCTCTGTGCTCGATGGGTGTCAGCTGCCTGCCCTCACCCAGGCCCCAGCCCCATCCCAGCAGTGGTGCCCCCCAAGCCGGAGCATCCCGGGGCCGAGGGCTCCGCAGGGCTTGGCCAGCACTGCCCAGGCCAGCCTGGAGGTGCTGCTCCCACCCCTGGCTGCCAGACCAGCAGGATGGATGGGCAGAGCTGCCTGCCAGCCCTGCTGCCAAGGCAGAGCGAGAACAAATTTGGATAATAAAAGCTGGAATAAGGAGATGCCTTGGAGAGCATGCTGGAATAGCGCTTTGCGAAGCTTCAATTTAAAGCCTTGTTTCTACAGCTAACGCAGCCGTAAGGGACATTAGCCTAATTTCTGTCAAGAGAACTTGCCAACACTGCAGTATTTAAGATACACACTAAAGATGTGTTTTATCTCACAGATAGATCACTGGGAAAGGAAGGAGCTGTGCCACACTTGGTTCACAGGAAAATAAATTGACGTTCTCCCTGGGTCTAATTGGTGGATGCTGTTTTATAACACCACATGCACGAGCAGCCTCCCATTTTATCAGTGTGCAGCTGAGGTTGGTGCCAAATCCACTAGAAAGTGGGGTTAGATACAGGAACCCACAGGGACATGCTTCAAATGGGCACCCAAGGACACAGAGCTGGGCATTTTCCAGCCACGGAGTATCTGAAATATTGGGCAATGTCCTGAAGGGTCAGGTCCTTCTACTGATGGTGCTCACCAGCTGAGCCATAGTTGGTGGGGGGGCTTTCAGGGCCAAGGGGAGAAAGCTGGGGATAGAAGAAATAAACTGTCTTGGCTTCCTCAGGACCAGCAGCAGGAACTCACCTGGCCTGACTTTTAGAGATGCTCCATTGTGAGCCAATAGAAAGCAAAGAAAAGAGAGGCTGTACCCTGAAGCTTTAGGAGAAAAGTGTTGCAAGCTCCTGCTCCCATCATACTCCACTCTGAAGAACTAAAACATTCCCAGGAGTCCAAGTGTATTAAGGCTGGCATGGCTCCACAAGTCCCACGTGCCAGCCTTGGAGCTGGGTTTGAGACATGCCCAAGATAATGCTGGTGCCACGGCACAAAGGCTTGTCCCAGACTTGCAGCTTCTGCAGTGGAAAGTTGAAAATGCCCTTTTATTTGCAGTTGTTACACAGAAATAACAGCCATGTAACCTTGTCCCAGCCTTGGAAAAGAAATCAGCTTGCAGAGGAAGCCTGAGGGAGCGCGACCCTGAGCTGCAGGCTCGAGGGCAGGAGGGTGGCTCTGCTCTGCCACGGATTCTGCCTTTGCAGAAGAACTAAATCACTACAACAGCCAGAAATGTCCCTCAGGAAGGAAATCCTCTCAAAGATAAATCAATAACTCAGTGTAATTTTAGCATGCAGCCAGGGGAATTTACATTGCCAGGAAGGCTGAGAGCTCTGCCACAGAGACAGAGGCACAACATCATCAAACAGCCCTGCAGCAGACCCTGCACAGAGCACGGGCTCTGGGTGCTCACTGCCAAGCCACGAGGCTGGGCTCTGCATTTTGGGACCCCACAGACTCAAATCACAGTGACAGCAGCAGGGATGTGGTCCAGCCAAACTCCCTTGGGACAAACCCACCTTTCCCTTTTCTCCTCTGCGGCAGCAAGGCTGCAATCATGGCAGTGCTGGCAAACACTCCAGATCCTGCAGGGTGAGACACACAAAGCTCAGCTAAACCAGGCTCAGGAGCAGAGGGGGAGTGCTCCAGCCACAGCCCCCATCCCTGGCCAGGGGTTCCCACCAGCCAAGCCACCCACGAAACAGCACAACAAGGATGTGCCGCAGCCCCCGGTGATTAATGAGACTGCAATTTACGTAATTATATTAATGCTAAGTACACTCGGAGCAGTAAGTTCAAGGGAAGTGATGACACTGTAGAAGAGCACAGTTCAACACTGAGCAGTAACTCCAGCAAAAAGGGGGGAGAAAAAAAAAGCCCCTAATTATTCAGTAGCTCTTCTCCCAGATTCTCAGGGTCAGCTTGGAGGAGAAGGTGGCCTGAATTATATTTTCGTTTCCAGAACATCAACAGAATTGCTAAGTGAGTTCCAGAGGCAAGGTCAGAGCCTGCCCATTGTTATGCATGCCAGCCCAATTCCCTCCCAAGCTCTGCCGTGTCCCTGCCAGCGCTGCCACCACCGAGCCCTGCCACCCTGGACACACAGGACTGTCGCAGACATTTTTCCACAGAAATCCTTTCTTTCAGATTTCTGTATCTTCTGGGAAGCAAAGGGCCCCAGAAGATGAATGTAAACAATTGTTATCAGCTGCTGTGGAATGCAACAGGGGTCTCTGTGATTGGTCTCATTTTCTATGTTTATAATTAAGGGCCAATCACAAGAGCAAGCGAGGGGACTGAGTCCCTGGACACAACTTTGTTTTAGATTCTTTCTATTCTATTCTTGGCTTAGCAAGCATCTGCAACTTCTCTCTTTATTCTATTTAGTACAGTTATAATGCATTTTATATCATATATCAATAAATCCAGCCTTCTGATCAAGCAACAAGATTCACCGTCTCTCTCTCACCAGCAGCGACCCACTCAGGCGCTGTAACATCTGGTGACCCCTCGTGTCAGAGCAAAAATTAATTTGATAAGACCAGAGGAGCAAAATTGCTGCACTGGGTAAAAATCCTGTATGTGTAGCATTTGATGGTTGCTTTGAAGCGACCACAGAAGTGGACTCAAGCCAGGAGCTGAACTGAAGATCCTGATTTGGACAGAGTTCACAGCCAAGGCTGACCACAAAGAGAACCTTCTTCTGGAAAACCTTCAGGAAAGATGATGGAAAAGAGCAGCAGACCTGTGGAGCTGGCCAGAGCAAGCTGGACTCTTTCAAAAGGTACTGTGGGCTTTTCTATCCCTGATGAACCAGCCCTTCGTAGCTTGTGGCTGTTTGTATGGCAGACACATGCCTTGCCAGAAGAGATTCAATTCTCCCCTTCAGAGGAGAAACTTATAGCCCTCTGGAACCATTGGTCTAGAGAAGATGGTTGCTTTTTGTCAGAAACAGATCTCTATAAATTCTTTAGATGGGCAAAGCTTTTTGGGTTCTTTACTGATGTCCTGTACGCTTTAGATGCTTTTGTCTGGGAGTGCATGGACTCCATTTTCCAGTTCGTCTGGAGCCAGGGACATGTCCTGCCTTCTATCTACCCAGCATTTATAAAGCTTTTTCCAGTGCTGAAACGCAGAACAGCTACCTTTCAATGGATTTCTAACTGTTATGGGCAGGGTCCCTTTCCACCGTCCCCGGTGGAGGATGATTTTGGGCTTCCCGGCCCCCCCTGCTTCGCGGCGGGGGGGGGTGAAACTTCGCAGCGCGAAGAAGTTTTTTTTACTCTTTCTCCGGAGCATGCTCAGATGGAGTTTTCTCCTTCCCCCCCTTCTCTCTCTCCGGGGGGATGGGAGTGGCCGCTCAAGCCAGCGCCGGCCTCTCAGACTCCGCCTTCAGACATGGGGGCGGCACCGGTCTCTGATGTTTCTCCGGTCCTGCCAGAGCCGTCACTCAAGGAGATCCCGTCTCCGCCACTCCAGGCTGTCCCGCCCGCGGTTTCACCGGCCTCCCCGCCCCCTGAGCTGTTGCTAGGCAACGACGAGGATGCGTCTCCAGCTTCCGGCTCAGCGTCGGAGAAGGCAGAAGAGACAGCACTTCCTGTGCTTGAGCTGTTGCTAAGCAACAGCGATGCTCCGCCGCTTCTCCCGGTTCCGCTGCTGCCTGTGCCGTGCCTGCCGCCGCTTTCAGAGCCAAGGGACGCAGCAACAGCGTGTTCCCGCGCATCCCCGCCGCCTCAAGGCGAGACAGTTCCTGTTCAGGATGGGGCTGAAAACGGCGCTGAACCTGCGGGACCTTCCGAGCAGCCCGCGGCTGATCCCACTCTCAGCGCGGTTCCCTCCCCAGTTCCGGCCCCCCCCTCGCCGCTCGGACTGGCCGCTCCAGCGGCTCTGGCGTTGTCGGAGGCTCTGTCCTCCGTGTCGGCGTCAGAGACTGCCATGGCACCGGCGGCTGGTTCGAGCCCGGACCGTCCCAGACCGGCTGCCCCAGCAGCTGCCCCGGCCGGGGGTCTCTCCTTCGGTGGAGCGGGGGCTGCCCGCCAGCTGACTCTTGCGGCAGCCCGGCTGCCGGCTTTCAAGCTCGGTGGTTTGGGGGGTGGTGTTTCGGTTGCTGTCCCATGGAGGCTGCCGCCTCTCCTGCGTCCTAGTGGCATGGGGGGGCAGGTGCATCCCGAGAGCCCTGCCTCTGATCCCCAGCCCGAAGGGGATGGGGATGGTGATGCCACGGGGCGGATGAGAGACAAACCCGATGCAGTGCAGGGGAAGATGGCACAGCTGGAGGAGACCATAGCTGGTTTGCTGTGGGAAACAAACATCTCCAGACCCCAGATGGGATTACTGGGGAAGGCTTCTATTTCCTCACTGCTGGCATGCCTCAGTGGTTTTGGGGAAAGGAAGCGTCTCACTACCCGTGCTGCCATTGTGCTGGCAGCAGGGTTCAGGCCTGCGGGAATGCAGAGCCTCTGTCATGGGTTTGGCCTGGGCCATTGGGCTGAGAAAGTTTCTGGGCCAGGGCCAGCATTTGGCCTCCTGATGTTTCTGGGGGTTGTGGTCTATCCGACAGGCCCTGGTCCCCCTTTGTGAGCCAGTTTTGGGGTTCCTGGTCCAGCATGGGCCAGGGCCCCCAGGGCCTTTCCTTCTCTGGCACTGCTCTGCTCGGCTTCTGCTCTTTTGCTCTTCAATCAAAAAAAAAAAAAAAAAAAAAAAAAAAAAAAAAAAAAAAAATTTAAATTAAATAAAAAAGATTGAAAATAGCGGGCAGCAGCTCTGAAGCATTGAAGGGCCAGAAAAGGACATTCCAAAGTTGTTCAAATTGTTTGAAATTGTTTGAAATTGTTGTAAGACTGTCAGTGGGTTTTTGATAACTATTGATGGAACTCTTTTGCAGCAAGTTTGTTTTCAGGACCAAAAAGGACTTTCAGATGTCCAAAAGAAACAACTTCAGCCGATGGACTGTTCCTGAAACTCAGCTGCGTGGACTTGAATTCTCTTTGCATTGTCTTTTGCAATTTTCTTAGACTGTAGGATTGTTTTAGTGATTTGTTAGTATTGTATATTTTACAGGTGAAGAAATTTTCTGTTCATTCCACATCAGCATTTTTCTTTTATTTTATACAATTTAGAAAGGTGAGATGTCGCAGACATTTTTCCACAGAAATCCTTTCTTTCAGATTTCTGTATCTTCTGGGAAGCAAAGGGCCCCAGAAGATGAATGTAAACAATTGTTATCAGCTGCTGTGGAATGCAACAGGGGTCTCTGTGATTGGTCTCATTTTCTATGTTTATAATTAAGGGCCAATCACAAGAGCAAGCGAGGGGACTGAGTCCCTGGACACAACTTTGTTTTAGATTCTTTCTATTCTATTCTTGGCTTAGCAAGCATCTGCAACTTCTCTCTTTATTCTATTTAGTACAGTTATAATGCATTTTATATCATATATCAATAAATCCAGCCTTCTGATCAAGCAACAAGATTCACCGTCTCTCTCTCACCAGCAGCGACCCACTCAGGCGCTGTAACACAGGACCAGCTCCTGTGCCAGTGCTTGTCCTGGTCCCCAGCACGGACAGACTAACTGCAACAACCAATTCCTCAGAAGCCAGGTGTAGCCTCCATGTCTGAAGGCGCAGGAGCCTGTCCAGGATAAGCCTGAGGAGCAAACAGCCCAGTCCAGCCAGCAGAGGTTTGTGCACAGCCAGCCCTCTGCAGAGTGCCTGTTGGCACAGCCACAGCCCCTGGCAGATGTGGAGTCTGTGCCAGGGCATGCAGAGCTGGGAAGGACTGTGCCCACACACACACAGAGCTCTTCCCCTGTACACCCACCTGGAGCCACGGAAGCATTTTGGAGCACCCGTGCTGGCCACAGTCCTGTCACTCCTCACAGGTTCCTCTGGTGCCAACAAGCTCTCACACAGATTGTGCCATCAGTGCTGATGTGCTCCAAGAGCCTCAGTCTGCAAATCCAGCTTTACAGCAGTTACCAATGCACACTGGGCTTCTGCATTGCTTCATTGAGACTTGGACTTTTACAGGGGCCTGGAGTGCCAGGACACAGGGAATGGCTTCCACTGCCAGAGGGCAGGGATGGATGGGATATTGGGAATCAGGAATTGTTCCCTGTGAGGGTGGGCAGGCCCTGGCACAGGGTGCCCAGAGCAGCTGGGGCTGCCCCTGGATCCCTGGCAGTGCCCAAGGCCAGGCTGGACACTGGGGCTGGAGCAGCCTGGGACAGTGGGAGGTGACCCTGCCATGGCAGGGGATTGGAATTGGATGAGCTTCAAGGTTCCCTTCCAACCCAAACCATTCCGGGATCCAATGACTCTGAACCTCTGAAATGCTGAGGTCAGCCTGCAGAGCTGCCCCAAGGGCCAAGGTCAGTGCTGGAAGCTAAAGGTGCATCATGATCACCCCACACAAAGCCAGGATAATGACTTGTTTTGCTCCTACAACACACAACACGAAGCTGCCTGAAAAGCCAGGGCAGAAGAACTCTGCAAAGACAACACAAAAGAGGAGACCCCACAAGCCTCATGTGACCCCTGTGTCTGATTGAAAACCAAACCCAAATTAAATGAGCAGTCACAAGTTTGGTGTCTCAGGATTGCACTCAGAGCTCTCCTGGTGCCTTCCAAACTCAGCAGCCGCATCCAGCAACAGGGAACATGCAGAAGGCAACTCAGTGATGATTAGGAAGACACATATGAAGTTATCCATCACAGAACAACCTGTGTGCACCTAAATGTCCTGCAGTACAATCAGAAATCAATAGCAAGATGCAGAAACCCTCAACCACTCAGTAAAATATGAAGAACAATTGTAATATTGATTTTATAAGCACCTCTGTAAAGACAGTTGAGAAGAAGCCAGAGAAAGCAAAGCAAAATGCCTGAATTGAAACCTTTTTTTTTTTTTTCCCCTCAGAAAGACATTAATAATCGATTTTCAATGCAAGAAGAAAAAACTGAAACCCACACCAGATTCTCCTGGTAGTAACAGCTTTATGCAAAGCCCAGCTATTAATGAAACAGGGACATCCATCAATCAAGCACACAGAAAGTACATTGAGAGCTAAAAAAAGAGCATGCAAACATCTGCTTTTGGCAACTTAAATTTTGTCCTTAAGCATAAGGAACATAATAAATTAACAGGAGGTTGGGCTTGAACTTGTTTTCCTCCATCCTGTACCTAAATGCTGAGGATAAGGATGAAGGTACACAACATGCTGCTGCTGAGATTTGTCATGACAAAAAGTGGGCAAAAGGAGCTCAATTTCATTTGTGTTTTCATCTGAAAACACTGGTGCAAGAGGACACCAAGCAGGGGTGTAGCATCACTCTGTGTGCAGTTCAGGGAGCTCCTGTGAACCCTTTTCCACCTCCAGCATCCTCAGCACATCCAGGACTGCTGGAGTGGTCCCACAGTGGAGTGACAAATGTGCCAGTGTGCTCCAAGGCGCCCATGGCTCTCCCCTCGCCCAGCTCCTTCCCTGCTCCCTGTGGAGCTGTGGTGATTTTGGCAGCTCCTCAGTCCCTCAGTGTTCTCTTCAACCACCACATCACACCTGGGGTCCATCCATGCAGCCAAGCACTGCCTGGGGTGTCCCAGCAACCCCAGAAAAGCTGGATTGGCACCAGGGGAACAGCTGCAGAAAGCAGCTGGGGTGTCCCCACACCTCCAGTGTCTCCCCCCCCTTGTAAAACACAGCAGGTCAGAGCAAGTGCTGGAGATAATGAACACAATTTATGGATTCCAGCACAGGAGGCTGCAGGCATGGCTGCAACTAAGTCTTAAGAAATTCTGAAGAGTGACACCATAAAATGGCATTATGGAAGGCTGTATTTATTGTCTCCCCATGCTTCCGTCTCCAAGGTGCCACGTTACACTTAATAACAGTTTTCTCCCCAGCTGCCAGTGTTGCAAACCCTGACAAGCTAATGGTCGGGCCAGCCCTCCCCAAACACACACATCTCACCCAGTACACAGCTTCCATGGCAGGAACAGGCAAAAAGGATTAAACCAGTGCTGCCCAGCTGCTGCCCAGCCTGTCCCCTCCGTGCTGGCTCTGCAGGGCTCCCTGCCACACAGCAGGACAGGAGTTCTGTCCCTGGAAGTGATGCAGAGGAGGAGCAGCTGCTGTGGGGTGGTACCTGCATGCCCAGTGTCCTGCTGGGACAGGAGCATCCCTGCCCTGCCCTGCTGGGAACACCAAGGCCCTGCCAGCAGAGCAGCCCCACCTGAAACTACTGCCTGCTGACACAGTAAGCTCCGGGCATGGCACCAGCACAGCCCTGGGGGGAACCATGGGGAACCACAGATCCTCATGGAGAACCAGAGATCCTCATGGAGGACCAGGGAGAACCAGAGGTCCTCATGGAGAACCATGGAGAACCTGAGATCCTCAAGGAAGACCATGGAGAACCAGAGATCCTCAAGGAGAACCATGGAGAACCAGAGGACCCCTGGTTCCTGGTGCCAGAAGGGCAGGAAACCTCCCCATTCAGCATTCCCACCTCCCCTACCATTGCAGTGTGCACTTCCATGGTTCCATATTTAGCTTTTGGGCCACGCATACAGTTTTTCTGGAGCATAATCTCCACCGAGTTTCTTGTTCTCCCTGCTGGTGTAGTGTTCTAAGCCTGCAAGAAAATCACTTTGAGCTTCAGGCAGTGCCTTGGGTGTGGATGGAGACTTGACAAGTATAAAGATGCTGCGGTTCCATCCCTGCCTGTATCACCTGCACTACAGAAGGCACAAAAAAAATCATGTGAACCATCTTTAGTTCTCTTCAGAATACAAAAAGGTAACAAAAATGCCCAAACTCACATCTATCAGTTTATCAAGTACAGCAAGCCGTACAAACAGGAGTGCAGGTGTGTTTGGCACTCACAGTGGATGGAGCTGAATGTGAACATCTCCTCACCCAGTGTCCCCCCTCTGGCCTCCGTGTCCCTCCTCTCTTGCCAGCTGACAGCCACCAGCTCTCCTCAGCAGCCTGGCTCTGCTCCTCCTCCAGGACAAGTCCTTTCCCCTTCAGAAAGCAAACCAAAGGTTTGGAGAGCATCTGAAGAGATCAGTGTGTGGAAGGATGATGAAACAGGAGTCAAGTGAAAGCCCCTTGGCTTCTCTTCCAGCAAAGGCTCTGCCCTCATGGACCCCCTTCCCTGCAGCCTCTGGCTCCTGGCTCCAGCCCTCTGGACCCACAGCTCCCCAGCAGCTCAGACATTTCCTGCTGCCTCTTTTCAGAGGAGCCCTTTCTGTGCTTGCCCCGCTCAGACTGCAGCTGATGTTAGTGGGGGAGCAGTCAGCACCGCCACCAGGGCTTGCAGCCCTCTGTGAAGCCACTGTGAGATTTTCTGTCTTAAAAAAGGCTCTGCCAGACAGTCCCTGATAGCTGAGCCTGGAAACACCTCTGGGATCAACCCCTGCTCCAGCAGTGTCCCCTCCAGCCCTAGGGCTGTGCTCAGGAGGGTCTGGGATGTCCCAGGACTCCATCACCTCTCTTGTGGAGATGGCCTGCTCCAGCCACCCTGCAGTAACCATTTTTCTGTGTTTAAGCAGTGTTTTCTGTATGTTTTGCTGCTGGGATGGCAGCACAGCCAGTGGGGCAGCAGCCACTCATCCAGCATTTCCTCAGACAGTCTATAAATACCTGCACTCCACCTGTAAAACCCATCACCATGTGCACCCCCCTTACAGCTCCAGCTAATCCAGATACAGCCAGGGATAACAATTTTTTTGTGTATTATCTGGTGAAGAACAGACAGATAACTGTAATCAGTAGCACCCTGGTTAGGTGAAATGATAGTGTAATTAATGAAGATCAGGTAGGCTTTGTTTCAGATAAGGAAAGCAGCAGATTCTATCAAAATGTAAATGCAGCTCAAAATCCAGCCTCAGTGATCACTTAGAGGTGCTTTTAGAAACACCACCAGCCTGAGATGCAGAGGTTTTGCTTGGGCTGAATGACACATCCTAAAAATAAACCCTGGTCCGGGGCTAACATGTAAATTGTTGATTAGATCTATTTATTCACACCCCGCAGTGATGGGGGAGACTTGCAGCTCCCTGCTCCTCCTCTGGCTTTGCAGGATCACAGGCACATTCCTGTTATTGCTGCTTGCAGGGACTCTGCAACCCTGGGAGCTCTCCAGCAGCAGAAACAGCAATTCCAAGTGACAGGCTGCATACATTAATTCTGTATTCACATAACATCCTGTTGCAAGTGAATGACCCAAGCAAAACTTCCTGCAGTCTGAAGGATCAGGCAGAAAAATCAGAAGAGAGGAGCCTGAGTCTTTTGAATCAGAAATGTTGTCCCTCATTAGAATTTCCAACACCACCACCCTTACTCCTTCCAAAATGTAAACACATAATAAAAAATTAAATGTTAATCTGGCGTGGAAGAGTTCTTTCAATAAATGGGAATTAGCTGTACAAAACATCAGGACAGACCCAAGGAGATTACATTTCCTTCCCCAGCTTTTGCTGGTAAAGCAGGGCTGGAAAAACAGAGCCATATTTATTTTTTAACTGGGAAGCTTCCTCAGGATGCCAAAGGAAGCAGCTTCAGTAAAGCAGAGTCATTTGTCTCAGTGTGCGTTCAAGTAAGAACAAATGCAAAACCAGCTTCTAGACCTCAAGGAGCATCAAAGAGCTTTTTAATTTATGTCCCAAATTCCCTGCAGATTCTGAAATGAACAGAGGGCAGGGTTACGAGAAAATGCCTCGCTCAGTCAAGACAGCTGGATGGATATTCTGAGTTTTCCTCAGAGGAGAAGATGCTTTTGCACCAGAATGGAGCAGGCACAGCACATGGCTCTGGAAGGATCTTTGGAAAAAGCAGATCTGTTGCTTGTGTGACCCTATAAATAAATGTATGGAAAACTGAATAACTTAGGAAAGAAAAAGGAGAAAAAAAAGAAACTGGAGCCCCATCTGAGCAAGAGGACAATTTGCAGGCAAGAGCTGTGAAGGAGCAAGTGAAATATTCCTCACAGGAGCCATCTGACTGTGCTGACTGCTGAAAACCCTCTGGCCTTGTCCCTGCCCACCCAGAATCAGCTCTGTGGAAGTTTCAGTAAGTCAGGCCTTAACCCACGGGGGAAACTGCAGGGAGGAAGGGCCTGAGCAAGACCATGGAAAACACTCCCTAATTATGGAAAAAGATAATGCTGCAAAACTGTGGGTAAGGGATGTATATGATGCAGACTGAACAGCAAGGAAAAACCAGGGATTAGCCCCTAGAGCCAAGTTCTTTTGTAACAACTGCCACACACATCCCAAGGCCCAAATCCAGCAGCTCCTGGAGCATATGGCCACATGTATCCTGGGAAAAGGGCTCAGAAATGGTCATCCTGGCCTCAGGCTCAGACACCTGTGCTCCAGCAAACCTTCAGTCAGGGCAGGGTCTGGGTACGGAGACAGCAATGCCAAAGGGACAGATGTGGAAGGAGGTGGAAAGATGGTGCACCCCCTCAGGGCTGGGGCTGCCTCCTTCACCATCAGCAAAGGACAGCAAACACCGGAGAGTGGGCTGCACACACAATGCCTGCAAGATATCTATAGGTCAGGGCCGAATTTATGACATTACAGAATAAAGTTGACAAATTTAGGAAAAAAAAATCTCTGCAGGAATGCCTGACCCCAGAGCTGCCAGCCTCTCCCAGAGTGTGTGGTCAGTCACATCCTGCAGCAAACACCAAACACTGCAGTGCCTGCAGTGCCTGTCCCACACAAGATTACACATTTGAAGCCTGAGGGAGTCGCTGTGATTATGTTTGATCAAACCTTCAAAACTGTTTCAGTAACCCTGGGACCCAAGTCCCATGCTTTGAAAGAATATTCCCCCAGGAATTTCCCATTTCCCAAGGAAAATGTTGGAGCTTTGGGCCTGCTGTGGCTTGCTGGCTTTGGAAAGAGGAGAGATGCCAGCCAGACTGGAAATTCAAGATAACCAAGGCTGGAGGCACTGCCAAAACATTTCAGAGGAGGAAAAACATTTTTTTTCCAAAGCACTGTTACAAGCTTGAAATAAATGTGCAGACTGTTAGATAAAGACAGAGATAAAAATTGGCCTGTTATTAAATACCTCTTCTTTAATGAGGTTCACCCTTCTAAACAGCCACGCGAAGGTTATTGTAGCTATTGCAGCAAATCCAGCCTACTTGCACATAAAAACCAGAGCAAGGTATTCCTCATCACCCAGCACACATTTGAGCACCTCTCAGCAGCTCACAGGCTCACAGCATTCCCAGCTTGGCAGGGAGGAGATGAAAGCAAGGAATGAGAGATGTCTTCCCTGGGAAACAGTCTCTCTTCCTTCAAAGCACTTTTCCCCCACCAAACAATGTACATTTAACCACGGGAATGGTTCCACTGCTGATGTCTGCTGCTATTACACCACCAGCAGCCTGAGCATCATTAAAGTGAAGTTTGAAATTATTCTGAAAGCTGCAGCTTAACCTCCTCCTGTTGCACTAAAACCACTGCTTGACTCTCAGCACCTCATCCCCTGGTTTATGGCCACTCCTGACCACCTGGAATACCCTGCAGGGCTCAGAATTCCACAAACCACTAGCAGGAGTCATGGCCCATGGAAACACAGCCCTGCACCTTTGTTTTGGCAGTGCCCACAGCCTAGCCCATGGCTCTGTGTTACAGAAGCTCAGATTTTATTCTGGCTGCTCAGAAGCACAATTAGTTTTTGGCAGAAGGAGCATCCCTGCAAAAGTCTTTTGTAACCAGTTTGAAACCAGAACATCATGGCCAGCAAGGGACAGGACTGACCTGACACACCAAAAACCCGCCCCAAGCCCACTCTGCTACTTAACCTGAGCAAGCATTGTAGGGCTTTTCCTCACCACACCAGTGCTGCCAGGACACTGCCACTTCTGCAAATGACAGAAGAGAAGTTTTACCTGCATTTGGGGGGCAAAAGCTGGCTCCCAGTTCATGGAATTGGGGGTCCCAATTCTGTACAGAAATACTGAAACCAAGCTGCAGGGCAGGACATTTGTGCTGTGATTCCCTGCCCAGAGCTGGCATCCTTCAAACACATCCTCCTGCTGGAGCAGGGGGCTGGGAACCCCTGTCTGCTCACTGTCCCAGCATCTCCTGAGCCCCAGTCCTGTCCTCTCACCAACAGCTGGAGGGAAACATCACCATCCCTCTTACCCAGACCAGGACCAGGGCATGGAGGGTGTGCTTGGTGAGCCCCATCTGCCTGGCACTGCCCCACACGCCAGGCAGGAGCAGCACCTGGAGCTTCAGCCCTGGCACTTCTGCCAAGGACTTGCAATTAGGCATAAGTGTTAGGGACACTGTGCCCTCTGTGATGTGAGGATGAGGGGCAAAGGAAAGCTCACAAGGGTAGGAAGCTGAGAGAGGAGCCCATGAAGGCAGCTGGCAATAAAAAGGACAGGCAGGAGATAAATTAAGGAGATGGAAAGCCTCCTATGCCAGAAGTCAGATTGAAAACAAGTAGAGGGAGAACTACCAGGGACTATAACTCAGCTTCCAAGCACTGAACATTTGCTCTCAAGTCAAACTGGCCTTTCCTACCTGGCCTTTCCTACCTGCTGGAATCAACCTCCAGCTCTCCTCTTGCTGGCCAGACAAGATTATAACAACTCCAGAGTCGAGATTCCTCCCATCTGCACATCACTAACAAGTCATTTTATAAAGAAACGTGGAGAAGAAGCATTTCATCTAGTATAGATGAGGTTTTTAAAATTCCATTTGCCTTCCCTCTGTATGCAAAACCGTGCTGATCTGATGAGGCTCCTATTTCCTGGATTAGACATGTCAAACTTTGCAAAAACAAGCATACCCTGGTGGTTTCACTCTGTATTTCACAGCCCTCTCTTGACTGTGCTGCCATAAATATTTCAGAGACCTGCCCACCACTGTCTCAGTTAGGTCTGGGTCAGTGAGAAGCCAATGGTTTGGACAGTGATGAATTCAGCAGAGCAATTAGCAAGAGTTGTTGCAGCTCAGGACATCCCAGCGAGCAGCAGGAGCAGACAAGGTGTGAGGGGACCCTCAGCAGCAGCCAGGTCACCCCCACGGGCTGTGGCACAGGCCTGGCACAGATCCTGCTGCCTCCTGCCTCCCCTGCCTCAGGAACCTCCTGTCAGCCAAATCAGTGCTGCCTCATTTGGCCACTGGAATCCCCTGGAGGACAGACTGGCAGTGAAACTGGGCTGAGGTACTGCCCATCCTCCGCCCTGTCCTTGCACAACAAGCCCTTCAAAGCAGCCCTGAAAACACCTCCCTGCCGTGGCTGCCTGCAGAACTGGGCTCCCACAGGTGTAAAACCTTGTTTGAGCAGCAAATGAGACGGGAGAAGACCTGTGACAAGCAGGAGCAGCAAAGGTAGCCTGAGGATCCTTGGGAGCTGCAGCCATGGATATTTAAATGCCAAGCAATGTATCACTGGCTCCCTGCTGAACATGAGATGGTTTCATCTTTGCAGAAGCAGCACCAACAGCATGCTCACATCAGCTTCACTCTGGCAGCCTGACCAGCAGCAGCAGCTGTGGCTCCTTGGTTTTTAACTGGAAAATCATTGGGCACTGCAGAAAATTACTCTGGGCAGCACAAACAGTGGGGAGTCACTGCAGGTTCAGCTCTGCAAGGCAGAGCTTTAACCACAGCTGAAGGTGCAGGCCAGCTGAGCTCCCTGCTCTGCCCTGAGACATCCATCCAAAGCCCAGAGAGATCCACGCTGCACCGTGCCAGTCACAGTGCCAGGCTCTGCTCCATCCCTCCAGTCTGCAGGGAGCTGCTCTGCAGCAAAGGCAGCCTCTGTGCCCCACTGCTGCCTCTCTGCAGAGCAATCTGTAAATATTTTGATATTTCGGCAGTGGAGGTTCTCACTTGTCCATCTGGATTGGAAACTGGACTCATTAACTCCCAACTGTCAGCTGGAAAAGCTGCCAGAGGGTTTCTGCCACATTAGGGAGCAGCAAAGGACTGCTGCCACGGGGATGGGCAGAGCAGAGCCTTGTGCAGCCCCAGCTCTCCACTCATCACTGCTGGGGGGTGATTAATGCCCTTTTCCTTTCCCAATTAAACCCCTGCCTCTAATATCCTTTCTCTGAATCTTCACAGCAAACTCTTCCCAGAGGAGCCACTGCTGGGTGGAAAATTTCCCACCACTGCTGGGTGGAAAATCTGCTGCTCAGTGATACAACTAGATGGCCAGAGAAATCCAACTTCCAATCATCATCAGGAATGCTGAACAAAATATTGGGAGATTTGGTGCCCAAATAACAAAAGTAAAATATGTTCCAGCTCCCAAGGGTACTGTCACATGGAGAAAGTGTATTCTGAAAGAACAAAGACTGCAGAGGAAGCACAACTTCAAACAAACTCTGTTACCTGACCATGAGGAGTCAGAGCAGGGGTGTGAACCTTCACTCAGAGGAAACAGCAATCCCACTCACTAAACCCCAAAAAACCTCCAGGTTCCTGTGGACTCCAACCATGGACAGAAGGAAAAGCCCCACAGATGATGCCCAAAAGTCTAAGAGCAGAGGTGCTGGAAGCCTCTCTGGGGCACACATCTCCCTTCAGTCTGAGCCTGCACCTGGTGCATTATTTAGTGCCAAGTGAGAAAGAAGCAATGCCTAACCGAGTGTTAAAGGGCTTTGGGAAGTTTCACCAACCTTTCCAGAGCCATCAGCTCCGGCTGCCTGGCAGAAGAGACAACTGATCTTGCTTCCAGACTACAGGCAGCACAGCTCTTAGGGCAACTGTCTCTCTGTGTTAGCATCCAGCCACCTCCAGCAGCTTGAAGTGTGCTCAAAGTGCAAGGAAGCACTTGATCAAAATCCAGTTCACACTGTAGACAGCGAGGAACAAGCACCCAAAGCATTACAGACACAACAACAATCGAATTTGGGGAGGGATTTGACAGGTTACAGGTTGATGACACTGCTGCAGTCCCGGTGGAAATGTGGATTGATGCAATTAGCAACAGGGAACTGGAAACTCAGCAGAGGAAAACTGGGAACACATCTATAAAAGATGAGCTGCTGCACCATAGTAGAGAAGCACAAAATCCTGCGTGAGCTCAGAACAGGAACAAGTTGAAACAGGAGTGAGATGGGGGAAACGCAGCTCCAAGCTCCCTCCCAGTGCTCAGAACTGTAGATCCAAATTCTAAATTCAAACACTTGAATTTGCTTCCCCCAGAGAGACTGGCCTAGTTTGCCGCAGGGATACAACGGGAGAGGGAGTGGGGGTGTCCTGGAGACATGGGCAGCAGAAGGCAAACCCTGAGCCCAGCCAGGCTCTGCTCAGCTGCCAGTGAGTGCAGCCACATGGAAAACATGGCAAGATGCAGAACCAGTGGGATGGACACGCTGCCAAGTTGCGTGGCTCTGCTGCAGCACCAAAAGGTGAATCCCTGTGCAGCCACAGCAGCAGCTGTGCCAGGTCAGCTCCCTGCCAGCCAGAGCTGAGCTCACACTGGGAAAGTGTGGCCAGAGGCTGCAGGGATGGGCTCATGCTGGCAGCAGGGCCCCAGCCTTGGCTAACACGTGCTGAAGGTGTCAGTGCCAGTCCTCACAGGGATTTCACTGCAGAAGAACCCCAGGAGACAGAAACCCAGGCTGGCAGCAGGAGACCAAGGCCGGCTCCTCTTTGTGCCACGTCCCCAGTGCTGGGGTCTGTAGCAGTCAGAACATGAGGCAGGGCACCATTTAAGTCTTTACAAGAGTAACCAAAATTACTCTCCTCTGTGAATACTGACAAGCTCCCCATTTCCACAAGCCCTTCACTGCATGTGCCCAACATGGAATAACTACAAAAATGAAGCGGAATAAGGCACCCAAGCAGTGGAGAAGGTGCTTGTGAACAAACCCTGCAATGAGGTTTCTAATGACTGCAAGTATGTACATGTTCTGCTCCAACAAAGCTGGTGGGGATCTGCCAAGCTGACTAATGAGCAGTGACACCACACACCTTCCATACATAATGGTACAGAAATGGAATATAAGTATATACTGCAGCTCTGTGGAACGCAGGGGCTTTTGTAGCCATTTATGTTATACAAAGATTTACATTTGGAAAAGTCATTCTGCTATATCTGGCAGAAATTTCAAGACAAATGGAACCCATACTTATTCTTTCAATGATAATACTGAGCACAGGATAAAGCTCTTAAATTCAGAGCACTTTATAAAAATTAATTACTACTTAGTTCACCCTTGTGAGGTGGGAAGGTATTACACCTGCATATACATGAGGACACCAAAGCACAAGTGGATTAAACAGCTCGTTCAGGATCCCAGAGACAGGCTAATTGTTGAAATATGTATGCACATGTGCATCTGTGTGTGTTTGAATGGTTTTGGCCCCTCCAGAGCCTTCTCAGCACACAGAGGCCAAGCTGCTCTGCTGGGCTCCTCTCACCACAGAGTTCCAGGCATGTCTAATGAAAGACGCCAACCCAAAGAAAGGGAAGAGATTTTTTGTGGTTTGCACAGATGGAAATAAAAGCTAGCTTTCAAACAGGCGAGGAACAGAAAAGCCATTTTTAAAAAGCTGTGCAGTGCTCCAGTGACAGCTCCTAATCAGCTTGCCACTGAGCAGCGCCACACCGGAGCACAGCAGACCTGGGAATCCACGTGCCAACAAACGTTATAAAACCTGGCCCTTGACAAATGAAGAGAGAAAGGGCTGTGGAGCCAGTGACAGAGACACAGGGGGCTGGCAGCCCACTCCTCCTGCTCCAGTGACCTGAAAGCCCTGGAGCAACCTCTCCCCTCCTTGGACGCTTTGCTCACCACCTCCAGTCCCTGCACTGGGTCACCGAGTCCTCCTCTCTGTGTGAGCACCAGCAAAAGCACACATTGTCATGGGAACAAACAGCTCTTGGAGCATCTGCAGGGCTCCTGTCAGTGCTGGCAGGTGGGTTCCAGAGGCATGCTATAATTAGCAGTTACCTGGACGCAGGGTTTGCCACTGATCCGTGGCGTAAAACACTTCCAGGTCTTCAGGATCAGCGTCATCCTCTGTCCCCAGCTCCTTCCCACTGTCATCTTTTATGTCGCTCTCTTCTATTTTTGTAAGGGCAAACTCCTTTTGGAGAGAAGAGATTCAGCTCATTAGCAATTGCATCTGGGTAATTTAGTGCTGGCTGAGAATACAAAATTTTTTCCCTCACCAGCAGATTTTTTTTTTTTGACATCTGAGATTCTTTCCACATGGTTAAATTTAGATTTAAAGTATATAAAAGGGTAAACATGCATAACTAGCATGACATTTGTGCTGAACAAAGCAACACAACTTATTTCCTATTCCAGAGCAGGTTGCAGGTTTCAAACCAGCTCTCACAGAGCCTTACCTGTATTTCAGTCAGAGGCAGGAGCCCTGGCTATTATTAGGGTTGTATAACATTGTAAGACCCCATTTTCCCTTGCCTAAAAATATGTCAAACTTTTAACTTTTTCAGCTGAAATTTTCCACACGAGTGGAATGCCTCAAGGCTTGTTGGTTGGTTTGGGGTTTGGTGAGTTTTTTTGGGTTTTGTTGGGTTGGTTTTTTTTTTCTTTTTCTTAAATGCACTTATTTCAGGCTTGGAGAAGATTTCAGCTAAAATAGTTCAGCTGTTTCCAAAACAGGACATGGGAAAAAACACACTGAGCTGCCCACATTATACAAATGTGAGGATCCTCTTCTCCACCCTCTTCCAGTGTTCTCCAAGGCTTTTAAAACAATGAGGCAGGGATTTAATCACCACCTCCATGGCAAGTGCAGCACGAGGCTGGCAGAGGTGTGGGAGAGCAGCCAGCACGAGCGGCTCGATGTTACACCAAGGGAAGAACAGCAGGGAAAAAAATCCTTGCTGTGAGGGAAACCTTGGTGTTCAATGGAAAGCCTCCCTAGGGAGCTGGTGGGAGTCACAAAAAACTCTGGAGAGTGCACAGAAATGACCTGTACTCTCACACCAGGCACTGACTCTGGGTCTGGGCTGTTCTGGTTCCAGCAGGAACAGATGAACTGGTCCAGGCTCATCATCCCCACAGCTCAGTGCCTGCTGAAGGGAATGTTTTCAGCTTCTGAGATCACCAATTCAGTCACCACTGAGGAATTTGAGTTAACCACCCTACAGGGAATGATTAGTCCTAATTGTTGGCAATTATGATGGAGTTACAGCTCACTTCATGAAGTGTTTGGTTCTTAATCCTTAGGATGTTTTCACAGGGAAAAATGTAAGTAAATTCAGTGGTTAACTGGGAAATTCTGGGACACATTCTGCCTTCAGTTCTTCCACTCTTTGGGAAAAAATGCATGCACATTTTCTGTCAGAATTTGGATGCTCTGCACATAAATATCCGTTTCCAGCCTAGAAGAGTCTTTCTGAGCAACAGAAATGTCAACCTGAGCAAAACACGCAGAGTAGCAACAACAGTGTGGATGTGGCACTTGGGGACGTGGGCTGGTGGTGGCCTTGGCAGCACTGGGTTAAAGGTTGTACTCAATGATCACAAAGGTCTCTCCCAACCTACACAATTGCACAATTCCATGATTGTGGTAACACACAAGGAAGGCTGACAAACCTATAGAATGTTTTTATTTCAGCTATGGAAAGCGACTGCGATTTCAGAGATGCACGAGGAACCAGATCTTAACTCCTGCTTTTGCTGAGTGCATCAGGGGCTTGGAATTGTTTAATTTATAACAAATGGTTAAAGCTCAGGAACAATCACAGCCATAAAAGCCCAGGTTCTGCAGATGAAAATCAATGTTAACATTTTCTGAGCCAAGACTCAACCGGACTAAAAAAGAGTGAGTGGAGCAGTTATTCCTTAGCTGATTTCCACAGCTCTGTGATTATCCAAGAGGGAGTTAGTGATACAGGCTATTGTAAATTTACCACCAGGCCTCCCAGTGCTGGATCTGTTCAAACACATAATGAAGACAGCTGATGTTTACCAGCTCTGCTCAGGAAAAGTGTGGGGTTTAAACGTTCAGTAAGGATAAAAGGATGGGGCTTGGTTCATTTAAGTGCTACTGTCACTGCCTGGCCACAGTTGCTTTGCAATACCCCATTTTCATTAGCATTTCTAGCAAAAACGGGCAGCACCACACAAGTGATTCTTCATTTACACAGAAATCAGCAGAACCCTTTCTGGTTTGTTTTCGTAACTCAACCAGGAGAAAGACATTTCCTAAAGAATAATGGGCATTTCCTTAAAGGCAAAAAGCATCCGTGTTTTATCAGTCTGAAGTCAAGTGGAGCAGCCAAAACTTACAGGCACTCTCTGTCCCACGCTGGAGCAGGAGAGGAGCACAGAGCCCAGCAGCAGCAGCAGGCTGATTCTGGAGGTGCTGGATAGGAGCCTGGCCCAAGGAGACATTGCCACCAGCCTGAAATGCAAAGCAAAACAAACCCAACAGTATTTTTTTTCCCATTTTTGCAGGTTTCCGGGGAAACCTGCAAAAATGGGAATGTGTTCTTTACACAACACATTGCAACACAGCGTGGGATCAGGGGTGTGACATGGCAGGAAGCACAACACCTCGAGGTGTAAGCACAGGGACTCGTGGGGCTCACTGCTAATGGGGTTTGTGACAGGTAATGCCAAGAACTCATACTGACCCCACAGGGGATGATATCTCTCCTAGAAAATATGAGGAGACCTGCAAGATTTGTTTAAAATCTCTGTGTCAGTGCCATGGATGACAACTGGAGGGAAAAATAAAAAGCCGTGCAATCCCGTGAAGACTTTTTATGCCTGTGCCTCATTTTAAGCACTGAAGTAGCTGCGTTAATTCAAATTAAACAAAACGACCAGCTGTCCAAGGAGCAGGGGCTCATCTAATCCATATGTAGGTTTTTCTTGAGGAAAACAACATTTTGCAGAGGTCAGCAAGGTTTACTCAGTGGTTCCTACAGCACAAGGCTTTCCCTGCTGCTCAGAGCAGAGGCTCAGCCCAGCCATGGGGCCAGGAGCTGGCTCTGACCATGCTCAGGTGTTCCAGGGAGCAGAGCCATGGCACAGACCCACTCTGATGGGGCACAGAGCTACCCTGATGGAGGACAGAGCCATCCTGATGGGGTACAGAGCCACCCTAATGGGGTACAGAGCCACCCGATGGGTATAGAGTCACCCTGATGGGTACAGAGCCACCCTGATGGGTACAGAGCCATGGCACAGACCCACCCTAATGGAGCACAGACCCACCCTAATGGGGTACAGAGCCACCCTGATGGGTACAGAGCCACCCTGATGGGGCACAGAGCACATCACGGGGAAATGAAGGCTGCTGCTGCTGCTGTGGGTGCCAGTGCCTGGGCACAGAACAGTTGTGCCCACCCTGCATGTGAGCACACACACTGTGCCCCCAGTGCCTGACACGAGGCTCAGGATCCACCTACAGCCTTCAGCTCTCTGCTGGGCTAGGGAGTGCAGCAGCCTGCCAGCACACAGGCTGCACAAGTATTTCCTTTGATTTGCTCTAAATTTACACGCTGCTAAATTAAACTAAATGAGGTCTTTTAAAAGAAGATAGGACTGATTAGTTCCGTTCAAACACTCCTTCATTACTCATCCCTCCATCAAGTCTGCTCCTACTCCTATCCAGGTTTTAAAGAAGTTCCTCCCCTACACACAGTCCGAAATATCTTGCTTTGCTGTCCATCAGGGTGGCACATCAGATAGCAGAGCTCTCCCTCACTGAAGCAACCACTTTGTGTCCCACAGAGCAGAAAACCTGCTCACAGCAGCACCCAACACCAGCTCCTGGCACCAAAGAGCCTCTGCCCCCAGAAGCCTTCAGGGACGTGGAGGGAAGCCTCCTCTCCTTCCACCCTTTCACTGGTACCTTGTCCCTACACTCCACTTTGTTATTTCTTCCTTTCCCTGCTTGGTTTTTGCCAGAAAAGGAAGAGGAAACCAGGAGAGGGACAGAGCAGAGGTAACAGTGCACCTGATGTACTTCTGCAGCCTCCAAAAACTCCTGAGCCAGGGTCTTCCTGAGCAGCAGCCTCTTCCTTTGAGCCACCTCGACCACATCAACTGGATTTTTCTCATTAATTGGCTTTGGAACAGATCTGGATTTCTGACACCCACAGCATGCCTGAGCAATGAGCATCCCCCTGCTTAACTCACACAGTTCAGGAAAGCATCACCTCCCAGTTCCTACTTCAGTGTCTCCTCTTTCCTAAAGGGTCAAAGAACCACCTCAAGGGCCCACAGGCCCCTATTAAACCACAGCTGGAGTAAAAGAAAAGCTCCCTGTTTTCATAAGCCAACCTGTGGCCAGAGCCTCCAGCTCTCTCCTGGGACATGGCCAAGCAAATCCAGGCTACAACCAACACCCAGGCTCCTGAGCTGGCACACCCAGAGCACAATGCACAGCCTCAAACTCCCTCTGCTCCCAGATCGTGATCCTTGTGCCCTTCTGGACAGTCCCACAGTCCTGACCTCAGTCCAGTGTGACCACAACACACAATTAATTCCCTCTCACCTCAGAACAAACTAAAGCTTTTTACACAGGAACAGGTTTCTTGGTTTGATTGAGGTTTTCTCAGTTATAAAACAAGCAGCAAAACTGGAATAATGAAAAACAGATGTATCCTTCAAACAGTGGCTGAAAGCAAACGCACACTCCCAATAAAAATAGAGCTTACGTGTACTGAGGAGGCTGCTAGCAAATGACAGCACAGCCTCTTCCAAGCCTCCAGCCTCCTGCCTGCCTGGCAGATGACATCTGCACAACAATTAGCACTTTGCTTCAGTCCCAGGTAGGCAGGAGGAGCCAACATGTGCAACAGGGGCTCTGGAGCTCCTGGAGAGGAGCTTCTGCACAGGCTGACATCTCCTTACAGACAGACACACACAGAGAGCAGGAGAGGATTTCCACACAGAATGTTCTGTGGACACAATGAGAGCAGGAGAGGATTTCCACACAGAATGTTCTGTGGATACAGTGGATTTCCAGAAACAACTCTCACAGCCTGTGAAGCAGAAAGGGTGGTAGTGGTGACCCCACCTGCACATGGTTTGGTTTTTTTGTTTGTTTGTTTGGTTTTTTTTTGTTTGTTTGTTTTGGATTTGAGGGCATCTTTGGGGATCCAGCACATACAGCAGCCAGGCAGCAGCAAAACTGGACTAGGAAGGTCACAAATTCCCCTTGTGCAGAGTGGAGGGGTTGGTTTTTTCTCAATAATCCTTTTTGTCAAACAAAATCAGGCACTAGGGGAAGAGCAAAGGGTCAGACTCTGAGAAGTCTCCTCTGCTGGCAGTAACCCTCCTGTCAGAGATGGGGATGTTGCTGGCTGGGAGGTTCTGCTCCACAGCTCCAGAAATCCTGGTCTGCACCAACAGCAGCAGAAACAGCCCAGAGCTGTGCTCCCCATTAGCAGGGACATTCCAGTGAGGGCAGAGCTGTGCACAGGGGGCTGCACAGCCCCGGGAATGCAGCTCCCACAGCCACAGGTGACAGCCCCAAGGCAGCCAGTGAGAGGAGCACATGTCACTGATGCCTCCTGCTGCTGGCAGCACTGCCCTCACAGCCCAGCACAGAGCCCACACTGCCCGTCCTGTGCCACTCCAGCAAATCCTCCAGGAGCCTCATCTGAGCCCTGACCTGCTGCTCCAGGAGAGCACACAGACATCCCAGAGCCCCTCAGCCCCAACATCAGCCTCTGGCTTTGCAGCCAGCTGGAAGCAGAATTCCAGAATCACTGAGCTTGGAAGAGACTGCCAGGACCATTGAGTCCAAGTTGTGCCTGATCCCCACCTCGTCCCCTGCCCAGAGCACTCAGTGCCACCTCCAGCCCTTCCTGGGCACCTCCAGGGATGGGAACTCCAAACCCCCCTGGGCAGCCCCTCCCAATCCCTGAGCCCCCTTTCCATGGGGAAATTCCTGCTGTGCCCACCCTGAGCCTGTAGGCAATTTCCTCTTGTCTTGTCCGTCATTCCCTGGGAGCACAGCCTGACTCCAACCTGGCTCCTCCCTCCTGGAGAAGGTTCCCCTGAGCCTCCTTTTCTCCAGGCTGAGCCCCTTTCCCAGCTGCTCCTCACAGTTCCATATACTGCTGGGACTCTCCAGCCCCTTCCCAGCTCTGTTCCCTTCCCTGGACATGCTCCAGCCCTTCCATGTTTTTCTTGCCATGAGAGCTCAGAACTGGACACAAGACAGAAGATTCCTCAGCAGTGCCAGCACAGGGGACAGGCACTGTCCTGCTCCTGCTGCCACCCCAGTGCTGATACAAAAACACCAATTATCTCCAAGAATAAGCAATACCAATAAGCTAATCCTTGTTTTCACCTAGGGATGACCTGAGGGAGCAGGATTGGTATTACAGCCTTACAAACTGTCTGCAGGTTAACTCAGGGCAGGTTTCTGTCCAGCCAGCCTCACTGAGATGGCAAGGGGAGCACCAGCAGCACACTGTGCCATCCAGCACAAAGCACCAACAGAGCTCCCTCAGTGAGAGCAGGGCAGGGATGGGAACCCCCAGCACCTCCAGTTGAAGCAGGGCACAAAGCCCTGGCGGCACTCACAGCCTCTGAGGCTGGAGGAGAAGTTTCCTGGGCAACAGCAGCTCAGGGAATGAGCTCCAGCCAGCCGTGCACGGGGGCTGTGGGACTGGAGAGGCTCTCAGGACACAGAGTGCACTCACAGCGAGCTGAGATCCCCTTCACACACAATGTCCTTCCAATGGTGGCATCCAGGGCTGAGCCCCTGTGACAGGCTGAGTGATGTGCAGTGCCACAGACAAAGAGAAGGAAATGCAGCTGACCTGACCTGCAATTTCCCTCCTCTGAGCAAGAGGGTCCCCAGGTCTGTGAGGAGCACTCATGTTTGCTGGTGGGCTACAGACACCTTGGGAGCACCCTGTGGCCAGCTGTCCCTCCCGCTTGCCAACTGCACAGCTACACCAGCAGGAGAAAGAGGAGGCTTGGAGCTGAAATTCAGCCTATGCCTAGGACAGGAAACAGCTGCACGGCAAAGAGAGGATTATTGGGAGGCCACAGAGGATTACTGGGAGGCCACACTCTAATGCCCTTCCCCAGTCACTAGCTGGGTCTGCACAACCCTGTGCTTTCACACAGGACAACCTGCACACACCATCACCCGAGGTCAATGCCCAGGATGATCCCAGCAGTTCTGCTCCTCCAGGCATCCTGTCCTCAGGAAAGCACCCCTGTGCCTCCAGTGGGTGTCCCAGCCCCACTCCAGTGAGAGCCCCAAGCCCTGCCAGAGGGTCCCACCTGGGCACAAAGCCCCAGCCAGGCAGGGCAGCCCAGGGAGCAGCAGTTGTTTTCCAGCCCCCTCACACCTCCAGGATCCCAGTGGAGAGGGTGTAGCTGCCACACAGACCATTCCATTCATGTCGCTTATGAAATGGCTTTAAAAAAACATTTATTCTTCTTGCCTGCTCCTCATCATTTACTCCTACTAGGACTCTGCTCTGGCATGTTAAAAACACTCCTACACAAAGGGAGAAGTTGTGGGAACACCTTCTTGCTGCCTACAGAGAACCCACACAGCAAGGAAGCCACACTTTGAGGCTGGTAGGAATAAACTGGGCTGGCTGGGCCCAGCCTGAGCAGGGGCAGCAGGTCCTGCTCCAAACTTGAACCAGCCCACAGGAGGGAATTGTAACACAGGCACAGGGTGGCAGGGGCAGGATAACCATGGCACAAACACATGTTTACAGAGCTTGGCATCTACTGAGCACTCATGCAACCTTTGTAACCGCTGCTAACAAATAATAACAATAAATATTAATAACCCCTCCAGGCTACCTGTGCAGCCAACAGCTCACATCAGCCCCTCGAGCAGCAGCTTGGCCATGACACCACCCAACACAGCTCCGACAGCCCTGCCAGGTGCCAGGAGCAGGACAGGGATGTGTCCAGCAGCAGGAGACAGCCCAGCAGTGCCTGGGCACGGTGGGGGCAGCTCCTGGCACCAGCAGCTTCACCAGCACTGCCACAGCTCCCCCAAGAGCAAGGGAGGGGTTGTTGTGTGTTGGATAAAGCCAGAACCGCCCCTTCTACGCGGCCACAGCAACACTGACCCTGCTGTTTATACAGCTCGCACAGTTTAACACTGAGCATCATTTAGTCTATCATTTAAATTGACTTAATTAATTCATTCAGCAAGCTGCATTCACACAAAACGCTGCTCTCCAGAGGGCAGGAGCACAGCTTTGAGCTGGGGTGGTGTGAAGGCTGAGCAAGGCTGCCCTCACCCTCGTTAGCGGCCGTGGCACAGGGGCCACGCTCATTAGTGCTGCTGGCAGAAGGGGCCACGCTCCACCGGGGCTCAGCACGACCCCAATCCCATGAGCTGCCTCCCCCAGACCCTCCACGCCAGAGACAGACTGCTGAGTCCAGCATGGGGAATCTTCTCTGCCAGCATGGAGTGTGCAGAAGCAGAGCGTGCCTCGGAGATCAGAGGCTGAATTTATCATTTATTATTTATAAGCAGCGCATCTCTCTGAATTTCTGGCAGCTGCTCTCACAGGGCTCTGCTCTGCCTGCACACCACATGACACTGACTCCTCAGAGCTCTGGGGTTGGCAGGGACCTCTGGGCCCACACCAGAGCACTGGTGCTGATTTGCTCCAATTTAGGACTTCAGGACTTGCCTGGAGATGAGAGTGCACAGGGACCTTCAGGACAAACATCTTTCTAAAAGCTGTCACACTGCCTGACCTCCACCACATGAAACAGCTTTTCCCTTCCTCTTCGCCTCCCCACCACCCCGAATCCCAGCCAAAACACCTCTCATCCTACCCATACCTATTCCCTTCTCCCACTCCTTGCTGCAATTTCCCATGCACAGCACAGACAATAAGTGATGTTTTCTCCCCCCCTCAGATCTATCCTTTCCACCAGTTCCTATTTGCAAGGTGACACGTGGCCTCACACTATCCCAGGAGTCTCCCAGCATTCTGTGTTTTTATCCCCTCTGCTTTCCCAAGCTTGGAGAATCTAACAGGAAAGAAAGCACATGCTGCACTAACAAGGTCCCAGAGAATCCTGATGTCCCACTGCAGCTGGGCCCACGAATTGCTAAAGATTTAACTGGCTTGTTCCCAGCCTCTCTGGAAACAGCTTTTTGTATTTTCCAAGTTCCTGCTGTTCACCCATGGTTCTCATAGGGAATAACAACCTCCTTCCGCTGTCAGATGCCAGCTTCCCTATAAAGAAACTCAATTAAGAGGTTAAGAAACCATGAAAAAAAAATTCCTGCTCAGTGTTACAGAAATCCAGCGGTGATGGATCCAGCACACGACTCCCACAGCAGCAGCCACACCACACTGCCTGCCCAGCACAACCATCCCTGCCCCTGGCTGAATCTCAGTCAGGAGCCCCAGCTCAGCCTGCAGGTTTCCTTCCCACGGGGATTGCCAAGCCAAGGAACCCCTGCCAGTCCCTGCAGAGCACTGGCACAGAGCTGCCCCAACAGTGGGCACGCAAAGGACTCCTCCAGTTGCCCTACTGACCTGCCAGGAGGCACGAGCTGTGAGCTTCATGAAAAATGCATTTTCTCACCTCTCCACAGAGCGTCAGTCGGTGGTGACAGCTCTGACTCCCTGTGACAAGCCAGGGGACCAGGAGCAGCAGGGAGCAGGATGGCACATGGGCAGCAAACGTGGGGCTCACCTGCTGCATGCCCTGGGTATGGGCACAGGAATAACATGGCATAGCAGCTTGTGGATTGAGCTCATGGAATGCCTGGCTGGATGCCCAGCCCTGGCTTGGCTCCCACATGCTTCCAGTTTTGTGGCAAGCTCCCAGATGAAAAGGCAGAGGCCACTGGGATCCACCTCGTGGGTCAAACCCAGTCAGGAGCTGCCAGACTGGCAGCAAAACCTGGGATAAAGCCCTAACAAGCCAATCCCAAACCCACCCCTGAAGGGGAGGAAGGAGCTCTCTGGGGATGAACACAACCTGCTGCCACACAGGCTCCCTCAGGACCAGTCCTGGCTTTGTCCCCAGTCCCTGCATCAATCTGGACACATCAGTGCCCACGCTGGGGCTCAGCTGCTCCATTCCAACACTGACACCATGGTTACAGACACTGAGGTCAGCAGCAGTAGCTCCCTGTGCTTGGATCAAAGGCTTGATGCAAGTTTGCTTTTTTTCCATCCCTGCACTGGTCCTTTCTCAGTGGTTGCAGAGAATGCCTTTGTTAAGCAATTAAATAAGCCCTGGGACAGGAATGAGCATGAAGGGAGAGCTGAGAGATTGCCAGTCCCACCATCCAGAAGTGAATCTTGTGGTCATTGCCATTCCTCTATCCAGGCATTTCCCACCAAGACTGAAAAGCAACTCTTGCTCCCCCACCATCAAAGCTTCCCCAGGACAAAGCCAAAGCAGAACAGCCAGCCACTGCAGGCAGCATTCCTTCAACAGGGTTTTTCCTAAGGAAATTTAAATTAAAACAAGCCCCAAGGCCTGCAAATGCACAGACACAAAAAGCAGAAAGAGAACATAGTTCCTTCCCTCTCATGTTGTTCATCTGCCACCCCTGCTTTGGGGAATGGTTTGTTGCCTTTTAGAGCTATTTTAGATGTTACTTGCAGTACTGTGTGGAGAAAACAGTTGAAATGTGATGGTGCAGCATTCTTTTTAATTAAACAATCCCTCAGGCACCACGGAATGGCTCCAGTCAAGCCCAGGACACTGCAGGTCTGCCTCCTCAGGGAAGATGCTGGCCCCACTCCTCCAGCACAGCAGAAGGTCTCCCAGGCCCCTCTGGAGGTCTGCTATCAGACGGCCCAGATCTTCTGCAGGCTTTGTCCTTCCTGCTGCCATCCTGGCTTTTTGCCCTGTCAGCCTCTGCTAAGCAGAGCTTTGGTCCTCCAAGCAACTCGTGGTTCAGGGACCTTCTTTCCTTCTGCTGCCCAAACACGAAGGACATGCAGCTGGAGCTCCCCATCACCTCACCTTCAGATGGGAAGGCTTTGATGTGGTACAGAGTGCCTGGATCTGAGATTCCTCAGGTCTCTTCAAACAGCAGCAGAGCCACAGCTTGTGATCCGTGCAAAAGAGCATTTTCCTTGGGAATGGAAGTCACGCCAGCGTTCATCTCCACCTTGTCATGGCAGAACAAGCTGCATCGGTGCTTCAAAGAGCTCCTCAGCCTTAAATCCTTATAAAACGTTGACTAAGTGGAGAACCTGTCTCTGAACATCTCATAAATCCCAGCAGAGGTTATGAAACAGCTTTCCTGTGACTGCCTGCACTGCCATGGTACCCTGCATGTGCCACTGGAACCACAGCACCATGGGCTCCCCTCACAAGGAACGCTCTGCTGCCCCAGGAGATCTGCATTAACGGGTTGTGGAGAGAGAACTAAAGAGCCAGTAAAGCTCCCAGGTCCCTCCTGGGCTCCATGACCAGGCTCCCTGCTCCTCAGAGCCGTGGGGTTCACTCAGCAGAACTTCAGCTCCATCCCCATTGCCCCTCAGCCACAGCACTCCTAAACCTGCTCTGAGGAAGAACAGAGACGTCTTTTGAGTGGGTTTCCTCCACAATTTTCTCTTCTATGGGACAATTACTCTGTTTGTAACCTCAGTACCTTCCAGTGAAAGCACTGTTTCTCATCTGGAGCTCAGACCAACAGCAGGAGATCCAGACACTCAAAAGGAAAATCCTTTTGGTGAGACACCCTATAAAGAGCCATTTCATGGACTGGCATATCTCATTATTGAGCAGCACTGCTCCACAGAGGCTTCTTCCTTTGACAGTCCCGGCTGTCACTGTACCTGCTGGCTCTGCAAACACCCAAGCAGCAGCCAAAGGACACAGGGACTTTCACTCCCATGTCTTGGTGTTTGCTGTGAGGTGATTGGCAAAGCCAAGAGCTCGAAATCTGCTGTCAGAGCGAGCAGCAGGCTGTTCCCTCACACACCCTCAGCTCTGATCCAAGAGGCACCTGCACCACCTTCCTCTCTGCTGTGAGACACCAGAACATCCTGAGCAGCTGCCTGTGCATCCTGGTGGTGCCATGGCAGGTGGGACATGGCACATCCACCACAGGTTTGCCACACCACGTCTGTACATGTCTGAGCTTCTCCCACGATAACTGCAGCTCTCAGCTGTCCCCTCCTGCACACAGGTTTTCTACCCAGCCGTTCTGCAGAGCTCCTCCATCAGCTGCCATCTAAATAAAGCTGCTCTGTGAATCCAGGCTGTTTCAGTGACAGCCTCCACAGTGACTTCCAGTGACCACACACGTCACACGCCAAGACAAGTTTTAGCATTGACCCCAATGAGGGAGTGAGAAATCTCCACGCACCCAGAGGCAGGCAGGGGCAGTTCCTCATATGTCAAAGGGAACAGCAGTGGGAACAGGCCACATGTTTTCTGAGGCAAGGACCCTGACAAATGGCACATTTATTGTGCTATTCAGGAAGAAACCATAACTACAGTGGCCTCCAGTCTCCAGTTCTTTTAAGTCTGCACTTAAAGAAAGAGCAAAAAAAGACCAAAGCAAACAAGGCTTCCACAAAACCCTCTGAACAGGCTTTTAGCTGCTGGACAAAAGCGTGGCAGCAGGAACTGCTCTGCATTGTCCCATCTCGTTCCTGTTTCGTAACAGCCCCGGCACTGCAGGCAAAGCACAGCAGCAGCAAAGCCCTGCTTGGGTGCTGGAGCTGCCCTGACTCCAGCTCCTGCCTTGCCACTGTGCTCCAGGTGTGCTCCAGGTGTTTCCCAGGTGTGCTCCAGGTGTGCCCCAGGAGTGCTCCAGGTGTGCTCCAGGTGTGCCCGGCTGCCCTGGCACGTGCTGCCTGCTGGGCTTGTTCATCCCAGGGCAAGGAGCAGGGAGCCAGTCCGGGCACCCATGATGCCATGAGGATTTTTTGCCATTCTTTTATGTACCTTTTATGTATTCTCAGTGCCCCTAACTGTGGGATCTCAGCCCCTCAGGACTGAGGTGCAGAGTGACCGAGACCACCCCTGGGGGAGTCCTGGAATGTTGCCAGAAGTGTCTGGCAGCTGGACTTTGATCCTACACAGGAGACAACATCTGTATGAGGATAGGAGGATTTCACTGGGGTGAATGGTGAAGGGATAAGTTAGTTAGAGTGAAATACAGGGTTTAAGATTTCTGTACAGGGGGGTCTAAAGAAGTAAATGGAGGAACTGGGGCGTGTCCTGTTCTTCTTCTTCTTCTTCTTCTTCTTCTTCTTGGCCTCCATCTTCTGTGGTGATGTTGGCACTTTGGGATTGGTTATTACTAAAAGTGCACTGGTTAATAAGGATAGAAGGTATTGGGGAAAAATGATAAATATTGTATACGTAACTCCGAGTATAAAGATAGGTGACCGCCCCAGGGGCTCTCAGTGTGTGCTTATGGCTGACTGCTGAGCAGACCTCTGTCGGGCAGAGGGAAAATCTTTTAGATAAACAATTAATAAACACTGAGACCGAGAAAAGATCTGAAGTCCCTTCTCGTCCTTTGAAGCGCGGGCTGTCCAAGGCCACCCCAGGCCTTTCCAGGCCATCTAAACAGCCGAGAATCCGGCACCTAACATGCACACTTGTAATTCCTTATGTCTGATCACTTACCATAAGCCTGGCATTCTGCTAGGTCAGAAAACCAAATACCCAAAATGCCTCTCAGCTGGAGGCCAGAAAGCCCTAAGCTATCTTGAGAAACCAAGATCCCCTCTAAAATACATCCTGTAAACTAAAATTAAGCCCATCTAGTGAGAAATACTTTGAAATAGGAAGATATCAGGCTATTCCTTCAAGCCTCTCATTGAGGCATCTTTGTTAAATATGCTAATTTGCAAGGTCTATAAATTGTATACCATGTGTGTGCATTTCAGCACATTCCACCTTGGTGAAGTGGTGCACCATAAAGATCTTTATTAAATACCAAGATAAAAACCCTTTATCCCCTAACTGTGTCTGGCTCCTCATTTTAAGACCAAGGAAAAGGCATCACCTGGTGGGTTCTGTGTGCCCAAGGGCATAGAACAGCAGCACCCAGGGCTCCATGCACAGCTCCAGGATGATCTCCTGGGAACACATTCCCAGCACACATAACTCTCTGTCTAACCAGGCACTCAGCCCTGTTTTGGAGGAGATTTACAGAGAGGGGGTTTTTTCTCTTGGAAGCAATAATAGATGGACAGCAGGAAAGGGAAGAAATTAATGAACAAGTAATCATTCCCAAAGTTGCAAATAGGAGCAATTCCTCACTCTGAGACAACTCTGGAAAACAAGATTAAAATGCTTAGGGGACATATTCTGAAAACTGCAGGTAATAGAACAGATAAAATGTATTTACACTATCTCACAGGGGACATGTACTTTTTATTCTGCTGAGGAATGTAATATTCTGCTGCTCATTGCAGAGCTAAAAGGGTGTCCTAAAAAAAGGAACTTAACAAAGTGTTTTTAGTGGCAACTGGGTCTGATTCCAGAACACAGGCTCTCCTCTGCCCCGCCATGGGAGCCACAACCAGCACCTGCAGACATACCCAGCACACAAACACCATTAATAATCCATACCAGCAGCACCGTTACCAAGCAGCAGAAAGGAGGCTGGGATGGCAGGGGGGGTCACAGCAACGCCCTCTGCACTGATGTTTCCTAAGAGGAGGAGGCAGGGCTGCCTTCCTCCACTTCCCAGCGCCCACAGAGCCGCGGCTGCCAGCGAACAGACTGTGCCTCAAGTAGCCGCCAGCAGAAACAATTTGTCATGTGTCAGATCAAATAAACTCTTAGGAGGCCACTGTGCTCCCTGAAGTAGATGGCTGCCAAACTCCAGAGGAGAAATCCAAGGAAGCGAGCCGGCCGTGTCAGCCCCGAGTGCTTGAGGAGCCCAGCACACTCCTTGTTGTGAGACTGCAGATCCCGTGCAGCACTCCACGCCAGGCAGACACCAGCAGCTCCCATCAGGAACAAGGGTTTGGTGTTTAAATTAGCACTCCACATAGTCCAGAAACTCCACATTCCTCATCCAGTGGCACAGCACATCGCTCATCCCAGGGAGGCCTGAGGAAGGCTGGTATCTGCCAGGTGTCTGGAATGGGCTGCAATGGATTATCACTTGTCTGAGCAAGTGCTTCTCCCCTCCCAGCCAGCACATGCTCTCCTGCTACAACAATTCCCTCAAAACTGCATTACAGATTACTACTTTTTCATTTTAAATAGACTTATCTTTGTTCACTCCCAAGCACCATTGCAGTTCCCCATGCATTGGGCTTGTGCCCTTGTGCTGAGGCCCCTTGCAGGTCCTGTTTGCTGCATAGTCCTGCAAGAGTCACTAAAGCACAGGGCCCAGGCATGTCCTTGTCTGTGATCCTGCTGGGCAGAACAAACCCCTGAAGTTGCTGTGGGCACTTCTGCAAGAATAAATCATGCCAGCAGTACTGTGAGGATCTCAAATCACTCACCTGCTCGTGCAAAGACCAGGCTCAAGCACTCCCTGGTCTGCACAGAGGGCACATCCCTCAGCCCAGGGCTCAGCCACTGGCTCCAGAGGATCCAGTGTGCTCCATCTGGGAGCAGCCACCTGAGCCCTGCCACAGCCCGGAAAGCCTCTCCTTCTATAGATGATGGATAATGGCTCCATAAAAGTGAGTCTGCAAGAGGCCTGAAGTTCCTAGTTGGAAGGAGATTAGTTTATGGCACAGTGAGAGCAGCCACAGGCAGAAAGGCAGGAGATGCCAAGGAAGGACAGGAGAAGCTGGACGTGTTGCCTCAAGTCACCAGAAAGCAACATCCTGCCCCAAACCCCAGCAACAGGACCTTGACACTGCCTATCAACAAAATGAAGTGAGCAAATGGGAAATCTGGCAGCCTAAAGCAAGGAACAAGGGAAGAACAAGGATTCAGGCATGGGGCATTCCCCCAGCATTAGCAGGGCCAGTTCAAACCTCAGCTGTGAGGGGTTTTTCCAGTTTATTTAAACAGCATCCGGTGCCTGATGACGAGTTCTATTTATACCCCTTCTATCTGTACCAGGACTCCTCTCCAGCCACAGGGACTGGCAGGAGCACAGGACCCCATCCATTGCTCCAGGAGCCTCTCACCCAGCTCAGAACACAACCCTCAGCCGGCCCAGGCACCAGGAGAGCTGCAAAGGACTCACGGTGCTGCTTCCAGCAAAGAGCAAACAACACAGGCTGTGCCTGGAACCCGGCAAGCGTTACACTGAGATCCCAGGGAGGAGGAGGAGGTTACAGCCTCCAGTCTGTCATTTCCAGCCATGCTTTTCAGGCAGGTACAGCTGCACAGACATCAGGAGTCAGGTTCCCACAGATTCCCAGCCTTTGCACGCTCCAGTTTCCAGCCAGCAGCTCTCTGGACTGTGACCTAGCCCAGCTCAGCGGTGGAAATCAGTGCCAGCTCCAGGCACAGCCCTTGCCCCCAGCCTTTGAAGGCAGGTTAAGCAGGCAAAGCCTTAGGCATCAACCCAGGACATGACTTGAACTCACATCTCTGAATGGAGACTCTGCCTCTGAAAAATTAATGCTTTGTTCAGCTCTCTGCCTTTGAGAGATTTCTGAGAGAACCAAAGGGCTGGAGTGCAGCGGGAGTCACACTCACCTCGGGTTCCTCAGCAAACTCTGGTTCTGTTCCTGAGCAATGGTAATTTCTCCAGACACCTGGAGAAACCAAATCTGCCTCAGCCAGCCCATCTCACCCTGCTCCTCAAATCTGAACAAAGGAGCCCATTAACAGCACCTGTGACAAATTTCTTTACCCAAGAACACGTGTCCAAGTGCCACGCTGTGAGCACTCAGATGGTTCCCAGAAACCTCCTGCTGATGTGGAACACTCTGCCCGAGCTTCCCCACATACACTCTGTACTTGATTACCCCACGCTTGCTGGGAGAAGAGGAACAAAATGCACTCCAGAGCCACTTACTGATTCCTGATTTGAGTGCAACCATGGCAGCAACACCATTTTTCCCTCCCTCTCCAAGGCTGGCACATGCCATGTCCAGTTCCCAGAGACAGGAACCTCACACCCAGCCCTTCTGTTCTGTCACCCTCAGGAGGGCCCATCTGGAGGAGCCATCACACACTAGGTACCAACACAGTATTCAAAACTACATGCAGAACTTGCAGAAGCACTTAGATCACCCATGGCTCCTGCTGGAAATTTTCCACAGTGTAAGAGTTTATTTTGTGGGCAGGAAGAGAGCAAGAAAATTAATTAAGGCAGAGTAAGAAGAAACAATTCCTCCTGAAGTGAGTTAAATACACTAAAGCAGCAGTTGTGAGCAGGCCAAGTCCATTTCAAGGGCTATACATTTTCACTTCCACAGTCTTGAAAAGGAAAATGAAGAGACTTCATTCTGTATACATATTGTCCACCATTTGTTATTGTCTGTCCATTGATGCTCAGTTGAAAAACAAAATTTAATTAAACCCCACAGTACTGCATTGCCTGCCTTTGAAATACGCCTGCATTAGTGGATCATTACAATAAATGAAATACAGCTTCATATCGGATTTTTCAAATAACGTCCTAAAACTGTTACAAATTAAATAATACTCCTGCAGAGAGAAATTAAGAGACAGTGTTTTTAGCAAGGGCAAAGAGATGTTTACAGATGAAGTCTGGAATAAGACGTGGAGGCAATGAGGCAGAGTTGCCACAGGGCCCTTCCAGACCTTGTTGGGAGGGTTCTGTGTACCAGAAACTAGAAAGGAAAGAGTGTGCCAGGGGCAGGCACACAGAAAGGGCAGTGTCCCCAACCCCCCAAGAATGTCTGCATGACCAGAACAGGGTTTTGGGGTGTGCTCAACCCAGAGAGGTGTTTCTGCATGGGGGAGAACTTACTGCAGCCACACACCCTCCACGTCCTCCCCAAACCCGGCCAAAGCAGCAGCAGCCATGGGAGGTGAAGCCTTGAAACCACTCAAAGCATTGAAAGCCTGGACACTCAGTGGGCAAGGAAAGGGATCCAGGAAGGTGCTGTTGTGGCAGGATGACAAATACCTGCACAGGGAGGAGAAAAGCAACAGGAGCTTTGTTATCTCGGGGTAAGTAAAAGCACAAGTGGGTCAGTGAGTCAGCATTGGGCACAGCAGCAATGCCTGATGTGGAACACAGCAAAGCAGGTGAATATTGTATGAGCCTTACAGCTCTGGCTTCAAGAGATCTTCTCCTTAATAGCACCTGAGCTGATGCCAAGTGTTCTTTGATGATTTATTTACTCCAAGAAATCATTTTCTCTAAATAAGAGGAGCCCGTTACCGCATCCTTCTTCACGTGAGCCTGGAAAAGGCTGCGCCCTGCAGCTCCTGTGGCCTCATCTCCATGGTGATGCACCAACACACACACACACACTGACTCCAGCAAGAAGGCAAACCTGCCCAAAGGAAAGGCTGAACCTCCCAAAAAGAAAGGCTGAACCTGCCCAAGGGAGAGGCTGAACCTGCCCAAAGGAAAGGCTGAACATGCCCAAGGGAGAGGCTGAACCTGCCCAAAGGAGAGGCTGAACGTGCCCAAAGCAAAGGCTGAACCTGCCCAAAGGAAAGGCTGAACCTGCCCAAAGCAAAGGCTGAACCTGCCCAAGGGAGAGGCTGAACCTGTCCAAAGGAAAGGCTGAACCTGCCCAAGGGAAAGGCTGAACGTGCCCAAAGGAAAGGCTGAACGTGCCCAAGGGAAAGGCTGAACGTGCCCAAGGGAAAGGCTGAACCTCCCCAAAGGAAAGGCTGAACGTGCCCAAGGGAGAGGCTGAACAGCCCCCAGGGAAAGGCTGCAGGTGGCAGAGCTCTCAGCAGCACCAGGCCTGGCACAAGGTGTGCTGCAGGTGTTGGCAGGCAGGGCTTCCCTGAGAAGCAGAGCAGGTCAGCCTATCAACAGGCTGGAAATAAAGAAAACCTAGCAAGGGCACCTCTGGATCCATTTTATAGGAAAACAGCACATTTCCAGCTGCTGCCCATGCCAGGGAGCAGCAACTGAGCGACAAGTTCCTGTAGTTCTCATCAGCCTGTGAATCAATTATTTATAGGAAGAAGGTTCAGCATATAATCATTGAAAGCTGTCAACTTCCAGCCCACACAGAGCTTCCTCTGTGGAAAGGCTGCTGGTCTGTGAGCCAGGGACTCCTCACCCCTCATGTCACTGGATTAAATGAGCAGCTGTGACATGAGGGGATCCATCACACTACAGCCACAACGAGCACTGGCACCCCAAGGCACTAACAGCACTCAGCAACATCGGGCAAAAACCACAGGAACACAGCAAATGCAGCCCAGCATCCTTCCTAAAGGAAAAATAGTGGTGAAAGGGCATTGGGAGTGATGTAACAGGGCTGGCACATGGAGCAGCTGGGGAAGGAGACTCTGACAAGGCTCTGTGGGGCCAGCCTGTCGAAGGCAAGGCAAGCACAGCACTCAAGCACCAGCCCAGTGCTCTCCTACCCCCACAGCAAAGCCTCTGTAGGGATCAACAACTCTCAGCCACTCACCTGCACACCCCCAGTGCTCTCCATCAGGAGACTCTGGCTTTGTGCTTCCCAGGCTGTGGCAAAGCCACCCCTAATGGTTAAGAGCAGCACAAGCAGCTTGCAGAGAGGATGGAGATTGCTGAGGCTCTGCAGCTTCCGAGGGTGGGAGCAATCCTCGAGTGCCACAATCATCAGGCTGTGGGAGCACGCCAGGAGCAGGGCAGACAGAGGCTGAAAACGAGCAGGCTTCACACTCCCAGGTACTGCAGGAAACGTGCTCATCCTCAGCTCACCAGCACTCTTTGAGCACAGCCAGAATGAGGTCTGAACATTAAAAACACACCAGAGTGCTGCTCCCAGTCTGCTGGAGGAAATAGAGGGAGGGGGATGTCTGATGGGGAGGAGAAGGCGCAGCACAGGCACCTCTGGAAGAGCCCTGCCTCTGCACTTCAAGGTTAAACACCTCCTTTGCACTCATCTCTGAATCTGCCTCTCTTTAAAGCTGCACCAGGTAATTAGAATCATTATAACTATTATTAGACCATAATATCATTATAGCATTTTTGCTACACTTGGTATCTGTTGGCTGATAGATATAACTGGTACATAAGAAATAACTGTGCAGAGATTTCTTGAAAATGAGCACCAACATGGAAGACATTAAAGCATTCTGCATTCAAAAAGTTAATTTTATGGAAGGACACTTCCAGAAATAAAAATTCTAAAATTAGGTTAAACCTTTAAAACCTGCCGTTAAAGGAATTATTTGGGCTTTAAGTAGGCAACCATTTAAAAAATCCTGACTTTTATTTAGATGCTGGAAGAAATATATGTGGCTTGGTATCTCCTTCACATCAACATATGCATCTTTTTCCCATCTACTCCGGAGATTTCTAAATCATCCTTCCATCTTCCTTTCCCTCTCTCTGCAGCAGGCACTTGAATTATTTGGGAAGAGTCTGACTGCACAGGAAACCAGTATAATCAGGGCTCTTACAACCTGCTGTCTGCAAATCCTATAGAATTGTCAGCAAACAGACATCCAGAATAAAATACAGCTTCCTGCAGCCCATGAAGCCCAAAGGGCTTTGAAAACTAGACTTGGGATGCAATTTATCCACCACTGAGATTCAGCTGTAATCCAGAGTAGAACACAACCTTTCCATCCATATTTAACTACAGCACACAGCCCCCTGGAGAAAAGTGAGGAAGAATCCAACAGAAGCCATAGGAAGGTTTTAGGGAGACTGAAATTTCTGCCCTGGAACTGAAATTAGGTCAGGGCATCCACCAAGTTGGACACAATGATGCTTGTAGGTGCCTTCCAACTCAGAATATTCCATGATTCCATGACTCTACCATCAGCCACAGACCAATAGAAAGAGGGCACAGCATCTCCATCCTGTTGATGGTGTCCCTGAAGCATAGCTGGATTGAACAGCTGGGTACCACAAGTTACCAGCCAGGAGAGGAGGAAGACATGAACACCCTGTGTTGTCCTTAAATTCAGTGGGGCCCAAATTTCGCCCCACAGTTACACCCATGTGCAAAGAAAGATGGAATAGCACTTCAGAAAAGGACCAATTCTTGAACCTCAGGCATCTGAGCCCAGCAGCTCAGTACTCACAGAACTCAGGGAGGGTAGAGCTAGGCAGAGATATTTGCTCCAGTGAAATCTATTTCAGCTCTTCCTTAAGCAGTTGGCACTGAGGTGACAGCAGAGGCCTGGTGCAGTGAGGTGTCCTGCAACCACATCCACCATGACACACTATTTAGGAATAAAAATGAGCGTCATTAATTTCTCCAGAGCAGGTAGTTTTATCTTTTCCAGAGAAGAGCAACCACACAAGGAACTTGGAATTGCTTGAGGAGAAAAATGCATTTTTGCTACCTTAGCCACATACAGACAAGCCCAACTCCCACTGAGGAGAGACTTAATAGAGAGAAAAGGGGAGCAGGAGATGCTGGACACAACTTCCCCCATGCACAGCCCACTGCTGAGGCAGCTCTGAATGGGAAGCAGGGCTGAGGATTGTCTCAGAGCTGTGACAGCCCCAGCAAGCATCAGCAAGAAGCCCCAGGTGAACAAAGTTCATGAAAGCTCTTAAAAATCACCTCAGCCTTCAGAAGGAGAGCACAACACAATCCTCCCCTACAGAGACCTGCCCATCACACCTCTCACCAGCACAAAGCAGGTTTTTCACTCTATCCATCTGATGCTTTCAATAGCCAGAGGAGCTGGGTCTGGGTAAGCTCACCTTCATGAGGCCCAGTGCTCATTAATAAGAAAAAAAAAGACCAACCAAAGCAACTCAACCCCACACACTTGAGGGGTAGCCATCAGCAATTCCCTGTCACCACAAGAGAAATCCTTGTGTATGAGCCCTGGGAGCTCAGCCCAGGTCTGCTTCTGTTCAACCTTTCCATTAATAGTTTGAACAAAGAAGAGAAAGCACTTTTATAAAACCTGAAAGGATGCCCAGGAATTAAGAGCTGGAGGCACTCTGGAGGTCATGATCGGAATTGATAAACTGAAGAAAAGTTCCCAAAACACCAACAAATCAATAGAAAGAAAAGCAAGGAAAACAATGCAAAGAAGTGTACTTGGAAACAGCACAAACAGAGATCAAGCACACAAACAGAGTCCAGGGGAAAGCTCTCCAGACAGAGGGAACCTGGGGAAAACTGGGGACCAGACTAAATGTGCCAGCACTGTGACACCACAGCTCCAAAGAGCTGAACTCCCCTCTGTGATCCAGAAACATAAAATACCCAGTTCTGGGCTCTGTGCTGGTATCAGCTCTGAGGTACACACAGACCAGAGGGTCTGGGCAGCCAGCAGAGCAGTCAGCAGTATAAAACATGCTGCCCTGTACCAGCTGTGGAGGGGTTTCTCCATCCCTGCTCCCTCCAGGGCCAGTCCCAGCTCTCAGATTTTAACAGGGTTTACTCACAAGGAAAACCAGCCACAGGACTCCCCACTCTGTGAAGGCAAGACACAAACTGGCTGCTCAGTTTGCTGCAAGGACAAGTTAGATGGGCTGTCAGGCTCTGAGAGTGGGAGTCCATCAAGGCCCAGAGGGAACTGGGTCCTGTCCAGATCTGCACTACCATCCACCACTGCCCAGCCTGGAGCCAAGCATCTCTCCCCTGGCTCAGGACAGGGGCACAGACAAGGAGGCTGTTCCAGCCCTGTATTTCCTTTTAGCATCCTCCATCTGGCTACTCCTACAGCAGTGACAAAGCCAAATGAACAGCCTTCTCTTCCCCAAAATACAACAGAGCTCCTCATCCTGCTGAGGGGCACCCACACAACACAGAGCCAGCACTGCTGTGACCGTTTCCATTCACGCCTTCCTTATCCCTCACTAACAGAGCTCATCAAGCTTCATTTGCCACCTGCTGCTGCAGCAGAGAAGCCAGCAGGGAATGGGATGCTGCCCTGGGGGAGGGCATGGTTTCCTAGCTTCCCTCCTCCCCTTCCACCCCACTGACCTCTGCAATGCCTGAAGCCCACAGGGGCCATCACCTAGCCCTGCCCACCCCAGACACCTTAATTTGAGGGGACAGTTGTTAAAAGCCATTGCCACAAGGTGTTACAAAGCAGGTGACACCAGAACACAGCTGCACCAAACCCAACCAGCAGCTTGGGAGAAACCCAGCGAGGGGGCAAAAGCTACAAATCTCATGCAAAAGCAGGGCTTAGCTCTCAGGAACGTTTCACATTTCCCAAAGACTCAGAGGGATTTGGGGTTTTGCTGAGCTGACTCGTGAACCACAGCCAGAATGGATCTCACGGTGAGCAGGCGCCGTCTCCCTTGGCAGGGCTGCTTCCCAGAGATCCCCAGCCTTGTGTCACTTCCCAGAGATCCCCAGCCTTGTGTCACTTCCCACTGCAGGTGCTAAGAATATCTGCGTGCTCATAAAAAATAGCAACCAGCTATTGAGAACTTATCAACAAAGTGCTCCACAAATCTTAATTAAAGCTGATTCACCTCCCTCACGAGCCCGAGTGCAGTGTTATTTCTCAGAGGAGAACGCTGGGTGTAAGAGCTGAGGTGGGTTACAAAAGCCACGGAGGGAGTCAGTAGCACAGAGGATTAGCACATGGAAAGGCTGACTATTATCCCTAAATTTATCCGAATAATCCACTGCCTCACAAATTCTCAAGGTATGGCTGCTGTGCATTCAACCCCATCTGCTCAACCCAAGCAGAAGCAGAGACAGGTGTCGGGGTGCTGGAGTTTGCCAGGTGTTTTATTGCTCAGGCTAAAGGAATTCTCCACTGTAAAAATGAAGAAGGTGGTGGCAGTAGCACCAGCCCTGCTCTTGTGCTGCTTCAGGACACAGGGACAACACTGTGGGTTCAAAGGCTGTTCTGACAGTTCACCAGGAATTGTTTCCAGCTGATTTCTTACCAAGAATCATATTTGTATCCTTTCAAATTTAGGAAATACATGGTCACACAGACAGCAGCCTCCAGGAACTCGCAACACTGCTCTCCCACCTCTGGTAGCTGGACTCCTACACTGAACTTTCTGGGACAGCATTTTGGATACTTCCACCACAGAAATACCCTAGAGGCTGCTGAAAAACTAAGTGGATCAGGCTGGGTCATTTTAAGGCAGGATTGGGGGAAAGAAAAGACAGAAACTTAGAAGTGCATCCCTTAACAGTGCTACTCCCAGAGAACAAATGAATTCAAATGATCACAGGGAGCAGGAGCACTGCGGCAGCACATTGGGTAAATGACAGGGCATGTCACCATCTTCTAACATCCTCTGGACACTTATCTGCACTTAAAAGGCTCCTGCCAGGCTGTGCACGGACCAGCCTCTTCCACAGACAGCTCCACCACAGAAATGCCTCTGCTGATCACCCTCCTTTGGCAGGCACACTGAGCAGCACCAGCGCAGGCAGCTCTGCCTCTGCGCTGCACTCAGACAGGGTTAGTTCTAGCAAAGAAACACTGCAGAATAAATAACTTCAGAAATTGTGTCTATAGAGCTTGGTGTAAACCCAGACCCTCCTGAAGGTGGGCAGCATCAGAGCTCTGTCAAAGCTCACTCCTAATGCAAGTGTTAGTCAACCACTGAACTTAAACATTTTAAGGCAACATTCCAAACAGTGTCTATACACAAAATCCCATTTGCTCAGCGTTCTCCTTCCTGGCCTTGTGGAATGCATCGTTTCACCAGTTCTCCTGCCAGAAAACCATATGCAGGCTTGTACCAAAACAATTAAACCAGTTTTAAAATTCAGACCTCGTGTTACAGAGAGCACATCCTGAAGAAACATCCATTTTAGTATCCCAGAGCTACTTCAATTTTTCCAGCACGTTTTTATTCCACAGCAGCCTAGGCACACAGTAGGCCAGAGGTCACGCAGCCTCGTGCTCCAGGCAGGATCCAAACTGGGCCCGTTGGGGGAAACTCACGTGTAAGATTTTTGTTTAAAAGCCCTGAGTGTAAGGGACCCCTGCCCTGCTCCGACTGTGTGCCTAAGTGCCCCTCACAGGGCACGCGTTTGCTGCAGCACTCCAGCCGCACAGGCTGCCCGTCCTGCCGGGCCTGCCGAGCCTCCGGGGCCGCACACGCAACGTCCCCAACGGCCCGGCCACAGCCAATGAGGGGAACCGGGCCGGCGGGCAGCCTCCACCCGGCAAGGCCTTACCGCCTGGTCTGCTCGTGCAAGGGCAAAGCAGGGAGGCAGCAGTGGGTACCCCTGGGCCGCGACCAGGGCTCCGTCCCGGATCACAGATCCCCGACCCGGAGCTACGCCCCGGCCCTCACAGGCCGCCAGCACCACTGCCCCCTGCTACCCCCCCACCCCAACTCACCGCTCCGCACTGCGCACGCGCTGCCCGGCCCCAGCCGCCCCGCCCCGGCCCCGCTCTAGCCAATCAGCGCTGTCCTTGCACGAGCTCCTGCCATTGGCCCCGCCCCTGGCCCCACCCTACTCATTCAGCACGGCCCCACTCTTGGCCACACCCCCTGACCCGTGCTGTCTGTCAGCACCGCCCTTGGTCCCGCCCCCTGATCCTGGCCCCACCTGTGCCCTGTGAGGCGGCTGTGGGGGCGCTGTCTTGGCCCCGCCGTGTGCCGGACTGGATTCACTGGCCTGAGCCTGAGCCTGAGCCTGAGCCTGAGCCTGAGCCGTGTCCCGGGCCGATCTGAGCCATGTCCCGGGCTGAGCCTGAGCCGTGTCCCGGGCCGATCTGATCCATGTCCCGGGCTGAGCCTGAGCCGTGTCCCGGGCCGATCTGATCCATGTCCCGGGCTGAGCCTGAGCCGTGTCCCGGGCTGAGCCTGAGCCGTGTCTCGGGCCGATCTGAGCCATGTCCCGGGCTGAGCCTGAGCCGTGTCCCGGGCTGAGCCTGAGCCGTGTCTCGGGCCGATCTGAGCCGTGTCCCGGGCTGAGCCTGAGCCGTGTCCCGGGCCGATCTGAGCCATGTCCCGGGCTGAGCCTGAGCCGTGTCCCGGGCTGAGCCTGAGCCGTGTCTCGGGCCGATCTGAGCCATGTCCCGGGCCCATCTGAGCCGTGTCCCGGGCTGGGTTAGCCGGGCTGAGCCGTGTCCGCTACCCTGGCCTGCGGGAGCCTCCCTGGCTGTGGGAACGGCGTGTCCCGGGCAGCAACCCCATCCTGGAGGATCTGTCCCTCAGGAGTGAATGCCTGCTTTGGCGCGCCTCTGTGCATCGTGTTAGGTTGGACTAATGGAGGAATTTCTCCGTGGAAAGGGTGGTCCGGCCTTGGCAGGGGCTGCCCAGGGAGGTGTTGGAGTATCCTGCCCTGCACATGTCCAAGGAAGGGCTGGAGGTGGCACCCAGTGTTCTGGGCTGGTGACAAGGTGGGAATATCTGGGATGGATGCCTGGGATCAGGAGGGAATATTTGCAATGATCTGGAGATACTGGCTTTACACATCACATCATCCCTGCCACAGGCTACTTCAGCATCCCCTTTATTTTTCACAGGTTTTGAGGAAGGTAGTGAGGTTTCAGGTAAACACAAGGGTGTAAATTCTCAGTCTTAGCACCCCTGGTTGATGCTGAAATGAGGTGAGAAAGTCAGAGAAGGCACAGGGAGCTCACTGGTCCCCTCACCTCATTCACTCAAAGCACTCTGCTGATTAAAATCATGCCAAAGCATTTCCCACCCCTCTCCCAACTGCAACTGAGTGATGGCATTGCAGAGATGATGGAAAATCAGCCACGAGCTGTGCAGCCCTCCCTGGTGAGGGCTGGGCTGTGGCTGAGGAACAGGCCATGGGATCCACTGCACAGCAGCCAAAACCAACGTGCCAGCCCCAAAATTAAACCTGCAATGCTTAATCATCTAGTGAAAGATGCTCAGTGACATCAGGGGACCTGTCCCTGGGCCACTGTCCCCACGACTCTGCTCACCCATGCTGTGTTTCACTGCTGGCACCAACAGAGATCCTGGAGGCAGGAGATTGACTGTAAGCAAATCTCAGCTCTCCTTGCCAGTAACTGAATATTTTCAGTCTTTCCAGGCTGGTTGTAAACATCTCAAAAACATAATCTGGAATCAAATCCCTCAAAGCCTGTCAGGAGTGCACCAGAGCTTTATAGATGTTTATGATTTTTGTTGAGGATTATAGTTTCTCAGGCAGCTACGTGATTGCTGCCTGGGCATAACTCCTGGCTTTTGGATGGGGGAAGTACTGCTGTACTTCATCCTCTTCCTCCTCCTTTTGGGCTCCACACACCAAGCCAAGGCTGGCAGCCAGGCAGGACTGGTCTCTCTGCTTGCAGCCCAGGAGCCAAATGTCAGCTGGGGCACTGAGAAGGGGATTTTCCCCCTGCTTGTCTCAGGCTGCTGCACACCAGGTACTTTGGGAAGCCTCACTGAGATGCTCAGTCCATCCAGAGAGGAGCACTGCTGCATCCCTGGGCAATCCCAACCAAATCCCACATCTGAAACTGCTCCTACATCTAAGAGATAAGAAAATACACTCTGCATGTATTACCTTCTGCATCTGGAGTTCCTCTCTCTGGTCTGATGGGATGAAGGGCTTTTTCAAAAGGTATTAGAGAAGATGGGTGTGAGAGAGTAATTTGGGACTGGGAGTAATTTTTCATCAGTATACTTAAAGACAATCACAGCACTAGGAGGGAGGCATAATTGTGGAGTTGTGTAATTAGTTTTTATGTCTCTGCAATTATTCTGTTGGCTACATATAAAGAACATGGGAAAATGCAGCACTTAATTTTAAATCAAGACTTGATTCTCTTTTAGTAGGTAATTGATGTTGATCACATCACTTAGCAGCAACTATAAAATGTGCTATTTAGATTGCAAAAGGATGGAGAAAAGGACTGAGCAGATAGGTAATTGATGAATCGTGGGCAGCGTTGGTGGGAGGCAGCAGGAATCCCTCAGCTGCCTCTGCCTGCAGCTGCTCCTGGGCTTCCTTAGTGCCCAGGGCTTTAACAGGCACTGAGCCCCTGTCCCAATCCCACAGCATTGCTCTGTCCTGGACAGCAGTGGAACAGGGCAGCTGCTTTTCATGGAATTGATCCCTCCTGGGAAAATCCCTTCCTTTAAGGAATCCAGATCTTCTTCCTGGAATTGATCCCTCCTGGTTAAACCCCTTCCTTTAAGCAATCCAAGTTTTCTTTGTGGAATTGATCCCTCCTGGTTAAACGCCTTCCTTTAAGGAATCCAGGTTTTCTTCATGGATTTGATCCCTCCCGGGTAAACCCCTTCCTTTAAGGAATCCAGATTTTCTTCATGGAGTTGATCCTTCCTGGTTAAACCCCTTCCTTTAAACGATCCAAGTTTTCTTTGTGGAATTGATCCCTCCTTGTTAAACCCCTTCCTTTGAGCAATCCAGATTTTCTTCATGGAGTTGATCCTTCCTGGTTAAACCCCTTCCTTTAAGGAATCCAGATTTTCTTCATGGAGTTGGTGCTTCCTGGCTAAACCCCTTCCTTTAAGGAATCCAGATGTTCCTCTGGCAAAGGTGTGTGAGTTTGCTCCCAGGACTGCCATATGCTCATCTGGAGCCACCAGGCTCCTCTCCTCTCAAGGCTGTTTGGCTTCTCCAGTGACTCAGTTGTGGCAATGTGTCCCAAATTTGCTCACAACAGCTAAACACTCCCAGATACATAACTGGACATTTAAGTCCACAAGCAAAATTAAGTCCCAGGGTGCCAATGCTGTGAAGCCTCACAGTGCTGCCCTTGACAGGTAACTTAGTTTTTGGTGATGGGTTCATACTAAAAGTACCTGCAAGTAGTTTTGGTTGGGGGAAGACCCAGAGACAAGGCCCACAGCAAGGCACAGACATCCAGAGGGTTCAGTTGCCCTTTTCTCTCTGGAAGGATGCCAGCATGAGCATGAGAGGTGTCTCTTCTGGGTACAAAGCAAACTCCACAGGCTACAGGAGACTCCTGAGGTCACATTTCCAGGTGGCAGGTCCAGGCTTTGCACTTGCACCAAAACAGATGGATTTGTGGCCAGACAAGCCACTGCATAGAGTCCTACCAGGATTTTTAAGTGAAACACTTTTCCCCTTCAGCCTTTCCTTCCCCTGAACCTTTTTTGTGTGCTGTAGCAAAATATGAGATGGAAATTGGGCTCCAGTGGGTGTAATTGCTGAACAGCCTGCCCTGGCCAGCCTCACCGCTGCCAGAGCGCTGCCCACAGCCACTTTCCTGCTGACACAATGAATTGCATTTTTACAGCCCAAGACATGAGTCATGACCCAGCCTGAGTTCAGAGCAGAGCATTTTTTAAGTACTTGTGACTCCAAAGAGGCCGGAGGGGAACCCTGGGCTTGAGATAGGATAGCATCATAACTGCAGAGTTTCCCCAGTCACTTTTAAAAATGCTTTTTCTCACCCATTTTGTGTGCTGGGACGTGAAGACTATTGTAGGACCTGTTCTGCCATGTCAGCATCAGCCTCTCTGAATTGCTGTGAGGATCAGATGAGTCCATCTTGCAGTCTCTTATCACCAGCAGCACAAATCTTATTTCATTCACTGCCAAAAAAAGAGACTCATCCAAAGGCGTTTGCCATCAGTCCCTCCGGGGCTCTGGAGCCATAGGTGGGATGCAATGAGCCCGGGGCCATCCCTGCTCTAGAAGGGCTCTGCCAGCGGGGATGCAGCTCCGGGTTCGCGGGTGAGCTGCTGCCCATGCAGCCCTGGCACAGCTCGGGGTCAGGCCCGCCGGGTGACAGCCCCTGACAGTCCCTGTGCCATGTCCTCAGGACAGCTTTGTCCTGGCACAGCTTGGGGTCAGGCCCGCCGTGCGACAGCCCCTGACAGTCCCTGTGCTGCGTCCCCAGGACAGCTCTGTCCTGGCACAGCTCGGGGTCAGGCCCGCCAGGTGACAGCCCCTGACGGGTCCCTGTGCCGCATCCACAGCACAGCTCTGTCCTGACACTAAGGGCTCAGTGCCCGCTGGGTGACAGCTCCTGATGGTCCCTGTGCTGTGTCCCCCAGGACAGCACTGTCCTGGCACAGCTCAGGCTCAGCACCCACCAGGTGACAGCCCCCGAGGGTCCCTGTGCCGTGTCCCCAGGACAGCTCTGTCCTGGCACTAAGGGCTCAGCGCCCACCAGGTGACAGCCCCTGACAGTGCCTGTGCCGTGTCCCCAGGACAGCTCTGTCCCCGTGGGAGCTGTGCCAGGGTGAGAGGGGCGATGCCAGGGGGCTGCCGCCTTTCACCCCCGTTATTAACGGCACCGCTCGGCACCGACGGGTTCTTCACAGCATGCCGGGCCCCCGGGCTGCCCTCGCTCACTCCCGCCTGGTTAAATTTGGATTAAATCAGCGAAGCCAACACAGCGATCAATTCCCAGTGCTCTCCTCCGGAGCCGGGCACAAATGAGGGGAAAGCAGGGAGGAGAATAAAGCCCCGAGTGAGGGCACAGGGACCTGCAGGTACAGGAGGGATGTGAATGGAAACTCAAGTTTTCAGTGCCACCAGCTCAGCTGTGACTAGGCAGGGACAGCGACCCTAGGGACGCTTTTCTAGAAGCCATCATGCCAGATGATCTGGGCAGGGGCCTTTATGGGTGCTCAAGCCAGGATTTAGGTGAAAAATTGGCCAACACAGAGGGCCATGCAGGCAGCAAGGGGACAGTTCAATCCCCTGCCTCCTCCCCATGGAACAGAGCCCGGTCACAGACACACAGTCCTGGTTATCCCCCAGCAAAGTCAGACTCCCTTGGCCTGGAGCAGTCACTCCCTCCCAGGGCTGAAGGTTTCAGATCACTGGACAGCTGTGGGCAGCACCATCCCTGCCTCTCTGGCTGCCTCCCCCAGGAGCCACATCCTGGCTGCCACCTCCTTGTCACTGCATTTGAAGCACGTCCACATCACAGCACACATGGGCTCAGGAGCAAGGCCAGGGACAAGTAATAAAACGCCTCCCCTAAGGTGGAAATGAGACCACCCATCTCAGCAGTGTCACACCACTAAAGGAGAGGGGATGGTTATGAGCCATTATTCCCTGCACAAATGGGCTTTAAATCATCATCCATTACCAGCACCCAGCACTGGATGTTCCAAAGGTGTCCAGCAAAGCCTTTGTGGCTCCTTTCCACCATGGCATGGGTGACCACAGTGTCCATCACCTGGAGATCCTCATGGAGCCTCCACACCCACACTGCTGCTGCTCTGGGAAGAAATCAGCCCTGCCAAACATCAGCAAGACCAAATGTGCTGCTTTGGGGTCTCAGGTCTATCTCCCTGGGGTGGGATCATAGGAGGGCAGGGTTCCTCAGCTGCCCCACTCTTCCTGGCCTGGCAGGGGAATGGGGTTGTTATGGAGCAGCAGTGCAGGAATTGAAAGCCTTTTTCCTTCTGGAAGCCCTTGAGGCTGCCAGTCTCAGCTGAGCTGCCGCTTGCCAACAGTTTTTCATTTCTTCTCTGTTTCATCTAAACTTTCCATTGGGTTCCTCATCCATCTGAGCTGCAATGATAAATATGGAAATAAAGAGGCATTTACAGCCCCTCTCTTGGGCTGGTTCTGTGTATAAACAAGCTGTGCTCACAGCATCCTCCTCTCCTCAGTGCTGATTCAGGAGCAGCAGGGTCTGCCCAGGACTCAGTGGGCACAAGGATTTGGGGGAAATCCCTGGGTCACTGTGGGGAGAAAACTGCAGCAAAAGGAATGGGGCAAGCAAGGCCCACAGGGACTTCTGTAAAGGACTAGAAGGGAAAGAACAACAGCTGAAGAGCTGGATGTGCAAAGTATGAAGAAAGGCTTTAATTTGCACAGAATCTCTTAATCCATTAATCACAGGGACATTTGTGTATGAAAACCTCCCTCTCGTTTAATACTATCTCAGGTTTGTCCAAGAAGGTAATAACTGTTTGGCAGGGGAGTGGGAGGGGCGAGGTGGGACAGGCAAAGGCCATGGGCTTGTTTCCAGGGAGAGATCAGCCATTAACAGCATGGAGCCAGCCCAGGGATGAACAGCCATGAAAAGCACTGGACATGGCAGTCCAGGAGTGACAGCGGCACTGGGGACACCAGTCCCCTGAAAGAGGATGTCCCAGTGCCTCTTGGCTCTCTGGAGGTTGCCTGCAAAGGCTGGACAAACTTGCCTCGGTGCCTGGAATAGAGGGTTTGGGGGTTTAAGAGCAGACTCTGACATCTTCCCTTCCCCTCCACCACAGTCATTTCCTCTTCATTCGCTGCTCCAGTGTTCCTTTCCTCGCCCTACAGAGCTGGATTGTGAGGATCATCCTGGAGGCAGGGGGAAGCTCTGGCAGCATAGCATGGACTGATCCATCCCCTGATCTTCACCTGATGCTTCTCTCAGGTTTAACCTGTTCTGCTTTAATCCCACATTCTTTCTCAGCAAATCCAGCCTTGCACCAGACCAGCCAAAGTCTCCTTGTGTCCCATGATGGTCCCACAGACCTCAGAATTCCCTGTCAGCCAGTGGGTAAACATAATATCTACAAACCCAGCTGCCTTCCTGGAGCTGTTACCTGTCTTCCTCAAGGGAGGAAAACCAGAAAAATTAGTATGCGGCTTCTTCCTCGAGAAATCAATGCGATCTCAACTCACTGTGAAGTTCCCTGACTGTTAGAGATGCTGCACTGGTAAAATCTAACCCTCAGAGGAGAAAGGGTGGGAAAAAAAGAAAGAAAAATAAATTCCAGTGACTAGACAAGTCTAAAATGTTGCAGAAGGCTAAACTGCCAGGGCTGGGGCTTGTTTGGAAGTCCCAGAGTGGAGAGGGCTGTGCAGTCCAGCTGTTTATCACCCCACCAAGAATCAGCTGTAATTGTTAATTCTAATTAGAACTCTTGGGTAAAAATGTAATCAAGAGTTTCCATTAGGAAAAAAAAAAGACATTTCATCTAAATTAAAAATTTTGTTTTTTAAGAAAGGGGGTAAACATTGAAAATTTTGTAACAACTAATTTCAGCATTTTCAAGATGAAAAGGGATGTATTTCTGCTGTGAAATGCATCATCAATTCAAATTGTTTTATCTTACAGTCTGAAGAGCAAAAAATAGTTTTCAAATCAAAGCAAAAATGGTATTTTTAGGCATTTTCTTTAAAAAAGCCTATCTGGAGGTTTCTGTCCTAATTAAGAATGATTATTGGTTTTCTTTTTTTTCTTAATGGAATAAGCTGTTCCTAGTTAGCTCTGCTCTAAAACACTGGGTTGATGTTGATGTGCCCACCCATCTGCCCCAGCACCTGACCCCAGGGCTGTGCTCACACCACCCCACTCTGCGTGTCAGCACTGCCTGAAATCCCTGGGATTTGAGTCAGGCTTTATAAAACTCACAGAACTAAAGCAAATTCCTTGCTGCCAGGAGACCTGGTGGGGCACTGGAAGGACACAGGTGTGTTTGGTGGGCCTTGTGCAGGTCTCAATTCCTGAGGCAGGCTGATTGTGGTGCCCACACTCGAGCAAGGCAGCTGCAACCCCTCCCTTGTACGTTTACCCTGTGGCTGATGCCATGGAATTGCCACAGATCCCAGCAGGGGTTTGCATCCTGGGGGATCCTCTCCACACGATTAGCAGATCACCTTTATCACACTGAGACAGTGGCTTGGGATCTGGTAGATGGATAGCAGAGCTTGTGGTTTGTGATCTGTCCTCTGGCTAGGAGCACTGAAGGAGAGGACAGAAAAGATGGGGGTTAAATAGGAGCTGGGAGCAGAAGGGGACACCAGGAAAGGAGACTGGGCCAAGGAGAAGCTCAGAAGGAGGAGAGGAGGGTGGAAGAGGAAGGGAGCAAAGCTCAAGGGCTCTGCCAGAGATGAAATGGAAAAAGGAATTGCTGTGCAGCAGTTTCAGCCCAGAACAGAGGGAACTGCACGGGCTCCTCGAGCTGCCCGAGGGCATTTTGAACAACAAAACCAGCAAGCTCTGACAGGGCCAGGAGACCCAGGCAAGAGTGAATGGACAGAGGGGCTGCAGGGTCCCACAGGCAGGGTCCCACAGGCAGGGTCCCACAGGCAGGGCACGCTCCTGCCCAGCCACATCCAGAGTGGCACTGCCCTTGCTGCTGCTGCACCACCCCTCTGGCAGCCTGATCAGGGTTATGTAACCTTTCCTGACTGCTCTTTCCCCCGATCAAGTGAGGTTGCTGCTCCAGCTCCCTGCAAGGAGCAGCCGGAGCAGCCTTTCCTGAGCTGCCCAGAGGGACACAGCCAGCCCCAGCCTCTGAGCCAGCTGAGCAGCAGATCCTGCCACACTGCCACCCCTGGGGAGCTGTGCTGGCAGGCACAGGACATGGCACCAAGCCCTGGTGGGAGGCTGCAGGCCCTTGGCCAGGGAAGGAGATGGTTGGATCATGGGTTCTTCCTGCAGGGAGCAACTGGTGGGTGAAGCCTGGAGCACCCACTCACATGTGGGAGCAGACACAGGGGATAACACACTGCACCAGTGCTTTATGCACCTAACTCAAAATAAGCTTTCTTTTTAAAAAACATATCTAAGAACAATGATTTTTCTCTCTCTTTTTTTTTATTTTTGTTATTATTTTGAAGTTATAAATTATTGAAAAAAATTATTCTCACTACTCTCCCAAATCATTCTCAGGCAAAGAAAAGGCAGCTCTACCTTCAACACTGCTTTGTAACAAAATTAGTCAGATTCATTTTGCTCATGATTTGCCCTTGGCTCCCTTTGTCCATCTCTTAAACTACATCCTGGCTCGGTCTGATTAGCAGCGTGTCCTCAGAGGCAGAGGAGGCCCTGCAAGAGCCCGAGGTATTGCAGGTCAAGATTAAAGTGCTCTGCATGACATTCACTGTCAAAGCTGTAACTGGCTTAACTCAGTGCAATTAGATGGCTCAGAGGTTACACAGTAGCGGCAGCAGTGTTTCAGTGCAGCTGATTAAAACACAGCCCTGGCGTTAAAGGATGTGATTAAAAGGCAGTGTCAGGGCTGAGACCTGGCAGAAGAGCTCAGCAGGCAGGGTTAAATCCACAGCTTCTTCTGAGGCTGGACACCCCAGGGCCTGGAAAAGATCTCCAAGTATCAGCTGAGCCAGCTCAGCTTTTAGGTCTGGAATGCCATCTTGTGATGGCAGTGGGGAAGTGGAAATGGCCCCTCTGTGGAGGCAGAGGAGATGATGGAATTACAGAATGGGTTGGGTCAGAAGAGACCATAAAAATAATTTTATTCCTCCCCCTGCCATGGCAGGGACACCTCCCACTGTCCCAGGCTGCTCCCAGCCCCAGTGTCCAGCCTGGCCATGGGCACTGCCAGGGATCCAGGGGCAGCCCCAGCTGCTCTGGGCACCCTGCCAGGGCCTGCCCACCCTCACAGGGAACAATATCCCATCCATCCCTGCCCTCTGGCAGTGGGAGCCATTCCCTGTGTCCTGTCCCTCCATCCCTTGTCCCCAGTCCCTCCCCAGCTCTTCTGGAGCCCCTTTAGGCCCTGGAAGGGGCTCTGAACTCTCCCTGGAGCCTTCTTTTGTCCAGGTGAGCACCCCCAGCTCTCCCAGCCTGGCTCCATGGCAGAGGGGCTCCAATCCTGGGAGCATCTCCATGGCCTCTCTGGACTTGCTCCAACAGCTCCAGGTCCTTCTGATGCTGGAGCAGCTCTGCAGGGGTATCTCACAAGGGCAGAATAGAGGGGGACCATCCCCCCCTCACCTGCTGCCCACTCCTCTGTGGGTGCAGCCCAGCACAGGGGAGTTTCTGGGCTGCCACTGTTGGCTCATGTCCAGCTTTTCATCCATTATATCCTCCAAGCCCTTCTTTGCTGGTCAATGAGCTCTTCTCCCAGTCTGTGCTCATGTGTGGGGTATCCCTGACCTGGGTGCAGCACCTCAAAGAGGAAAAGGCACCATCGAGGCCATGGCTGCCCTGCCTTCTGCTGTGTGGGAGCCAAGCAAGGCTGGTGTCACTCACAGGGCAGTGCAAGCACCAACACCCATGAGGTGTCATCATCACAGGCCCCAGCCATGACAGACACCAGGGGGATAAAAGTTCTTCTCACCAAAGCCTGAACGTGCTTAGCTGTGGGGCTGGAGGTGACCACCATGGTAAATGATGATGTACATCCACAGATCTTTTCTTCCATAGGTTTACTGAATTTTCTTCCTCTTCCCATGGTACTACTCTGTCTTTTTCTCCAGTGACTGACAGTGTGGCCAAATGGTGTTGAGCCAAAATCTGATTGGTACAGAAGGATCACAGTACCAGCCCTGCAGTGCCAGAGCTGAGCAGTGACTGGGGGCAGGCAGTGAGCCCTGGGCACGGGTGTGTTCAGGGCTGAGGTGACAGTAAAGGATCTCTCTTGCTGCCACAGGAGCTGCAGACATCAGCTACATGGGGGATGTCCCACCCCAGGCTTGGAGCACATGTCTTTTGAAGCACTACAGCTCCATGCCAGTGCAGATCTCTTGAGTGGATGCACTGTGCCAGCAGACAGTGCTCATGTCCTGGTTTAACCCATCCTGCTAATTTATGGGAGCAAAATCACTCAAATGTGATTCCTCCTTTATGCTGCAACTGAACATTCACTCAACAGAGGTTACCCAGGCTTCTGGAGCCAGTTGAGTTGCTTTGAACACAAGCTGCAGGGCTGTGCTGGGATGCAGAGAGCTCAGGGGAGGCTGTGTCTAGACGAGAGGAACTCTCCAGGAGGCTTGCTGGGCTTTTGTTTTGTAGTAACTCATATCTCTAATCTGGCTTGGAACAAAGTATCTCAGTCCTTTCAGGGCTTGCCACGACACTTGCAGGAGAAAAGGAGGCTCTGTTTAGTGGTCAGCAAGCCAAGATGAACAACAGGGACTGGCTGCAGCTATTGCAGAGAGCACATTCCTGTGACAGAAAAGGGCTTCACCCCCATGGCAGAGCTGCTCTGCTGTGTTTCATCTGGTTTGATGCTTTTCACCCAAAGTTCACAAATGATGTGCAGGCCTTTGTTTGAGCCCACCTCCAAGGCTAGCAAGCAGAGAAAAAGCTGTGCACACAGAGGGAGTCTGTACTGGGAAGTGAGAGACTGGTCCTGGCACTGAGAGTTTCTGAGTTCTGGTATTTGGCATTCAGGAAGCTTTTGAAGTATCTCCCCAGTCCTGCTGAAAATGTCTTATTAAAGAGACAAAGCATAATAATTTGGGCCCCATGCTGGGCTAATGAATTAAACAGTTCTAAACTGAAGCTGTGGCTTAGGGTCTTGGCAGAGTCATCATCCATGCCTGTGTGGGCACGTGCCCTTGGCCATGGGCAGTGAGACCCCCAGGAACAAGAGCATGAAGTGTTCTGTGTCTGCTCTTACCTGTCTCTCCCCCAGACAGGTTTTGCTGTGCTGCACTGGGCATAGCTGGGAAACCTGTTCCTCACCAGGTTCATCAGTGACAGGGGAAGCACCGAGCTCCTTCTGCTCAGCACCAGCCTCTGTCCCTGCACACAGCAGTGTCCTGGGCACAACGAGCCCAGAGCTTCCCAGGACAAGGCAGGATCAGGCTGAGCTGGAGAGGAGCACCCCACATCCAGGAAGAATAGCTGCCTGCTTGGGCTGAAAATAGACCATGAAACATTTGAAGAAGACAGAGCTGGAGTGGATGATTGCCTGAGGCAAGGCACAGCTCCAGCTGAGTTCACTGCTGAGCTCTGAGAGCATAAGCACATGAGGAGCATGGGGGAGGGATGCCAGGCTTTCTGGAAAGGCCTTCAAGTGTCGCAATGGAGCACAAAGCCCAGAGAAAAACTTCCTTTGAATGGATCCCCATCGAGGGAGTTACTGTTACACTGCTGTGCCCAGACATGGATACACAGAGCACTGGGCTGATGTTACAGCATCCAGTGGAGGTCAGGGAAAGTGTGGAATTGTGCTTCTCCCAGCAAGGCACTTGGCAGCACCACAGCTTTTTCTCTGCTTATTTCAGGGCTGGATTTTTGTTGCTGGCAGCTGTTTCTGAGCTGACACTTCTACCTCCTGTGCCCGAAGTGGAACACATCAGGGGCAAGCAGAGGCAGCTCACCAGCCCTCTGCTTCCCATGAGCCGGTGCTTGAGTTCAGTTCTCCCAGCTCCACAGATCGTGTTCCTGCTCCAGCTCTGTCAGGGATGCTGGAAGTGTCCAAGGCCAGGTCGGACAGGGACTGGAGCAACCTGGGACAGTGGAAGGTGTACCTGCCCATGGCAGGGAGTGGGACGAGACGATCTCAAAGTCCCTCCCGGTGCCTGATTACCGAGGGTTTTTCCCCGCCCCAGGGGGAGCGGCCAAAGCGAGCGGGGCGGTGTCTGTGGAATCACCTCGGCAGCATGGCCAAGCCCGCTCCTTTTCCGCCCCCGCCGCCGTGTGGAGATGAAGCAGTTCTGGGGGGCTGGGCTTCTTCAGCTCGCCACCATGAGGGCCAGGAGTGGCTCTGGCGGGCCGAGCTCCCTCGCCATGAGGGGCCACCGCCGCCATGAGGTGAGGGGGGGGGAGGGTACAGGGCACGGGTGGCGGCGGCAGCGGGGCTGGAGACCGGGGCTCCGGGGCAGGAAAGCGCCACCTGAAATACTCACTGTCTCCTGTTTAGCTGTTCAGCCGGGGGACTGGGGATGTTGCTCGGCTGTGCGGTTCAGTATTAATTCCTCAGCCTTTCGCTCGGTGTACTGGCTTTTGTCCTCTGCCACAAGCCAGGCCGTTGCTGTCGAGCTTTGTGAATACAGATGGAACTAATGGCTTATTTGTGATGTTTCTGCTGTCCTCTCTTTAGGCCTTCAGCCGATGACCGATGGCGGTGATCCGCCCGCAGGAGCAGCTCTGAGGTGCCCCAGCCCCGTCGCGTGTGGAACCCCGAGCTGAGCTGTGCTGAACTGTGCTGGGACAGCCGGGGAGGCGCTCCGGGAGGGCACTGGAACCTGCGAGAGCAGATGTGAAGGGATAACCTGCCTGTGGGACACAGCAAGAGCTCTGGAGCCACATGGGTGAGGTGTGACCGTGAGCCAGCCTGGGAAAATGGGCAAAAATGTTTTGCTGTCTAAAAGGCCTCCGCTGGCTCCTGTGCTAGCCTCAGGTCCTCAGGGTGGAAATAACGTGGTTTATCCAGAAATAAGTTTAGCTTATCTATTCCTCTTGCTGGATGAAGCCTTGATGAGAGTAGGTGTCATCAGAAAAGTGCCTCCACGTTTTTTCTGCCCTGTAAACCCCCCAGTTTTGGGGTTTTTGTCTCCCAGCAGTAGTCAGCTGCCCATGGCTGCTCAGTGCCTGTGCCAGTGTTATGCTGCTGGGAGAGAAAGGTGCTGCTGAGCTTTCCTGGCACCAGCGAGGCCGTCCTTGTGCTCAGTGATGCCAGGTTTTGGCAGCACTCTGCAAGCCTGAGAGTGGAGTAACTCCTGCCCATGGAGACAGGTGACTAGACTGTACGTGTTCATGCAGCAACAGGCAGCTTTATTGAGATCTAACTTCCTTATATAGATAAGAAGGCCCATGAAGGTAATCCTCATTGGCTGAGCCAGTTACTACTCAGCTAACCAGCCAATAGCAGCCTGAGTCTCCAATGGCCTGGGTCTGCTCTTACTGGTTGAATTACATAAGCAAGGTAATTATATAATAAATCACTTATGAAGTTGGAATTATTTATACTGTGTGGCCTACAGGCCAGATGTAGAGCATCACAGAGGAATAGCTCATAAATATGGAACTTGTGTGTGTCATAAAACCTCTATAGCTCATAAATATGGAACTTGTGTGTGTCATAAAACCTCTGTTCGCATGATGTTTGGGGCACTCGAATGGAGGAAGGATCCTCCAAGTGATCAGTGCTGCAATAAAAATGAATGCTTTTTGATACTCAAACTGTGTTAGAAAGTTTCTTTTTGGGTGATTTCAGTGTCAGTTCCACAAGGCCCTGTAGTTTCACAGTGGCCCCTTGGTTCTAAAGTGTCACGATGGCCTCAGTCCCACAAGGCCCCACAATGTCCAAAGAGTCCCCTTAATTCCATGGGGCCCTGAAGAGCTACAATGGCCCCTTGGCTCCATGAGGCCCTGCAGTGCCACCCTGGGGCAGGAGGCCAGGAGGAACTCATTCCCCACACGCTGCAGCTCCCTGGGCCGGCTGGCACCAACACCTTCTCCCAGGCCAGCACTGCTGGGTACAACCAGGGCTAAGCCACACTGCAGCTCCCTGCAAACCACGGCAGGGGCTGCGAGGCCAAAACCCGAGTCACAGACAGTTTGTCACTCTTCCTGTCTGTGTCTGACCAAGAAATGTCCCATTGTGGGGTCCCCTTTCCTGCAGTCACTGCAGCACTGGGACCATCCCTGGAGCTCTGAGCGAGAGAAATGGCCAGTGCTGCACCTCTGCAGTGACTCAGGGATGGTGGGAAATGCTCTCTGGGGTGGCTGGAACCATGGAAAAAGGACAGTTGGGAGCACAGAGGGAAACCCAGCTGGGCTGCTGGACTGGGGCAAGAACATCTCTGTCTGGGGGAGAAGTTGGCTGTGAAACTCCCTCCTGTGGATGCTCACGTGCCCAAGAGTTGGGCACTGAAGAGCATCACAACAACAGACAGGAGGATGGGGCGGCCAGGATTAAAGTGCCTCAGGGGGGTCTGGACTGGCCACACAAGGGTGAACCCTGGACACCATCTCCAGGTTATCCCTGACTGTGAAACATGGGCTGAGATCAATCAGGGCCAGGCCAGGCAAAGCCCCTGTGGTGTGGGGGGGCAATGGTGGGAATATAAATCTGGGGCGACACATGGTCTTGGTAGTAGGTGTAGTAAATTGGGAGCACCATTCCTAAACCACAACAGCCCTGTCAGAACCAGGCCTGTCCCTGCACTGCCCCTGCTCTGCTGCCCCACAGCTGCTGGATCAGGAAGGGCAGAGCCATGGGGGAGGAAAATGCACAAGGACTCCTCCTGGGAGCGACCTTCCATCCTGATACTCAGACTCCAAGGCAGAAACCCCCATCCTCAGCTGAGAGGTCACCATCAGAGTCTCTGCCAATATCCCACTTTGTGAATCTTTCACACTGAGATTTTGGTCCTTCCTTTCAGTTTCTTTACTTTTGGGGCTTTTAATGATTCCTCCATAAACATGGCAATTCATGTCCCTAATATGGCAATTCTTTCCTTTTTATGAAAGTGTTGGGAATTAGGCCACATTAAAATGCTGGCAGGGTGTGCGTAGGTATTTGCAGCCCTGTGGAGAAGCAGTTGGGATATAAGAACCAAAGAAATGTAAAATGGTTTGAGTTAGAAGAGACCGAAAAGAGTCTCTGGTAAAACTCCCATTACCCAGAAACACCTTCACTCATTCAGGTTGTACAAAGCCCCTGACCTTAAACACATCCAGGGATGGAGTTTCAATTCTGAGGGCAGCCTATGCCAGTGTCCTGCCACCATCATCAAAAAATATTTCATCCTTACAGAAAATCTAAATCTGCTCTCAGTCACTTAAAAGATACAGTGTATTATTCTGTATTATATTCCCCAATACAATCTTGGGCAAAAATGTACTCAGCCATTCCTGGATTTAAATCATATCTCCAGGGCTGAGCACCTTTGAGAAGGCCCAGAGATCTCCCAGGATGGGATTTGGAGGCCCCAAGAACATGATCACTGTATGGGAACTGGAAGTTCTGGGTACAGTGGAGACTGAGGGCAGAACAAGAACAGCCTGTGAGGATGACAAAGGTGGATTCAAATATATTGGACCTCTTCTTCATAGTGGAAATGAACCTGAGATAGAAATAATGTCACCAAGTGCAGCTGTGAAGACCCAGAATGGAAAGGAGAGATTAATTTCCCGCCCAGGGCAGGGCTGTGGCACAACACATCTCCCAGAAGACGTCTGGGTCAGCCCCAGGCTCTGTGTGGACAGGCAGAGGCAGGCAGGAGGCAGAGCTGTCAGCAAAGGAAGTGCTCAGCCACATGGGGCAGCCAGGGGATACCGACAGCCTGCAGGGACAGAGGCGCAGGGCAGGGACACCTTAGCACAGCCTGGGCTGCACAGGGCACAGGGATGGGCAGCAGCTGCAAGGCAGCCCTGCCAGAGCCACCTTGGGCAGCACTTTGGCCATGGCTGCTGGGCCTGGGCCTGAGGCCAGGAGGGGACAAGTGACCCTTGCAGGGCTGGGGCCTCATTGCCTCCTTGTCCCTGCTCAGCAGCCTGGCAGGGGCCGCCCCATGCTCCTGCCCTTGGCATTGCACATCCCCACATGCCAGTGCCCATCCCGGGAAGAGCCCTGAGCAAGGAGGGAGGGACAGGATCTGCCTTGGCAGGGGCTGGGGCTCAGGCCTTGGCCCTTTGCATTCCTCAAACACATTCAGGTGTGCTCAGCACCAGAGACACCTTAGCCTTGCTTGTCCCCAGCTGTCATCACTGCCTCCAGTGTTCTGCTCTAAGTGGAACCTGGGCACACTTTTCTCAGTCATCGTCCTCAGTGGGCCCATTAAAACTTCAAGAAAGTTCAGAGTTCCGATTTAATTTTGAGTTCTTGAGAAGTTTTTTGAAGACACTCTCAGGGACTGAGTCTCATGTAAACAACATCAAAGTCCTGTGAGAATCATTAAACTTTTCCTAGTCCAGTTATGGAGAAAGATTTCAAAGAACTTGTAAGAAATACACATTCCTATTTTAAATGAAGTATTTTATGTTATTTCTCTTTAGAGCAGATGTTGTTGCAAAATTCTGTGATTGATATTGACCCAGGGTTTCTCCTCCGCAGCTCTGGCCTGCCCACAGAAGCTGCACCTTGAGCTCTGACCCAGTGTGGACAACCTTGCTCCACATTGCCCAGCCCCATCCTGTCTGTCCTCACTCCCCTGGGACCTGCTGTGCTTGGAGAGCTGCCTGCACCCAGCCTAAGAGGGGTTTTCACTTTTGGGGATTTTTGCAGCAATCTCAAACTCCTGAGTTTCCCCAGTGCAGACACATTGCTCAGGTGTGTGCCAGCCCCAGGTGCCACCAAAGGCACTGCAGAGCTGCCCTGGGCCAACTGTGAGGGTGGATCATCAGCCCAAGCTGCACTGGGTCCTTGCAAAGGGCTGTGGCCATGGGCACTGCACTGACCCCACTGCTGGGTTCGGCTGCCACGGCCACCGTGAGAAATGAAACTGTCCTTGGAAAGACTGGGGAGGACTGGGACATAGTGGGGAACACTGGAAACGCTGTGGGAGACGCTAAAGAGCCCAGTTAGGGCTCCCTGACCTCCCCACAAGAGTTCCCGAACTGTTTACGTCCCCCCACCGAGGATCTCAAGTCGCGGCTCGAACGCAAAAGTGTCCCCCAAGTGCCTTCTCGGACCCATAAACGCCGCGTTCGAACCACTTCCGGGACTACAGCTCCCATCATGCTCCGCGTCGCACATCCGGCTCTATCCCAGCCGGGACTTCATCTCCCGTCATGCCCCGCGCCCCACTGAGAGTCATTGCAGCTGCGCCTAGAACTCCCGTGATGCTCCGCGGCCCTGGTTAAACCGTATGATACCCGCGCTTACAACTCCCATCACCCCCCGCAGCCCAGAGAGCCCCGTTCGAGCCCCCCAAGGGCCCGTCTGGACCCTGAAGGGCCCCAAATTCCCCTCCCTGATCTCCAAGGGCCCCCCTGGACCCCCAAGTGCTGTCGCCGGACCCCGAACTGTCCCTCAGAATCCCTGAGTGCCTCTCCAAGTGCCCACCCGGCTCCTCCAAGTGTCCTCCAGACCCTCAAGTTCTCTCTGAATTCCCTCCCCAGACTCAAAACTGCCCTAAACGTGCCTCAGAAATGTCTCCAGGGATCACAAAGTGCCACCACTTGGCCCTATCAGAGCAAAACATGATAAATATAATGCCAAAAAGACTACAAATATTACTAGTTACCATAAAGAGGAATAAATAAATAGGCAGTAGAGAATAATTGAATAACGAAGGGAATTGTTGTTTAGAACCAATGACCAATAATTATTTTGCCTGATAAAAATGTAACATTTTTTAAAATATAAATATACAAATCAGGTAATAAAAATATTGAATAATACTATCATGAATTTGAATAGTATAATTATCATTAATTAATTAAATTTTTCTTTTAAGGATAAATGCCTACATTTTTTGGATGTTTTGGGATGTCAGTCCCAGGTGGGCGATGTCAGACATGGTGAGGCTGGGGGTGAGGAGCAGCTTGTCCAAACGGTCAGCCTGCAAGGGGCTCATTCTTCTCTGTGCCCAGACCTCCACAGGAGACATTCAGCATCAAGATCACCAGGCGAAAGCCTCTGTCACCTTTTCAATGAACTGAAAAATAAAAAAATGCACCCTTGATTAAAAAACAATCATGAGGTGCATTTTGGAATCTCCCTCCTGAGGAGAACTCCAAACTAACTCCAATCACTGCACAAGCCTTGAAAACCTGAAGACAATGGAAGGGAGACTGTTATGAACAAAAATTCAGTTGATTTTTTTCTGTGAGAAAAAAAGGGACCACTACTGCTGGGCTGCTGCCTGTGTTATAGTAATTACAAGTCGTTGTCGTTAATGGTTGTTTTTGTATTAGTAAAAGCCCTGGCTAGGGCGAGGTAATGGCCCTTCTCTGACACACTGAAGGGTGAGAACCTTCCCGAACAGTGAGGAGAAGACACCTGAGAAGGGGAGGGGGTTATGCAAAGTGACTCCAAGACCAGAATGCAGCATGGGTCCCCCGCTGCACTGAGAAGACCCCAAAAACAACGAACCAAATAAGAGTTGAGAGACTAGAGTGATGTCTGGACGTGAGGAGCCGAGTGCTGGGCCTGCAGAGATGCGGAACATCTTCGGAGCCTCTCGCCCTGACCATGGGAGTAGCCCCCGGAGATGAGGGCCTGCTAAGACAGCCGGCAAAAGTAGAAACATCTGGTGGGGACACCATGCCCAAAAAGCTCCCATGAGGACTAGATTCCCCCAGTTCTGCCCCTTGCGGACAGATCTGCGCATATCCTCCTCCTCTGAGTCGCCTTGGGGGACAACGGGATGCTGCAGACCTGCCGAACTACCCAATCCTGAGCTGATCACTTTTAATAAAGGCATTAAAAAGGAGAAGAAGTCTCCTGGCCCTGTTTTTTTCAGAGTCCAAGATCTCCTGAGGGTTTTCTGTATTTTAATCAGCCCCACAGTGGATTTGGGGCTGGGTCCAGGAGCCTCAGGCATGCAGAGAAGGATGAAGAAGCTGCTGAAGGAGTCAGCAGCAAAACTCCAAGTCCCTTGGAGCAGCACTGGGCCCCAGTGAGGGCAGGGAGTGCCAAAGGCTGCCCAGGGCCTGGTGAGAGCAGATCCTTGAGGCAGGATTGCAGGGAGCCAAAGGCTCTGAGCAGGGAACTGCAATGCTGAGCAAGGCCTGGGCTGGCTGGGGGAAGCAGAAAGGCCAAGCCCTGAGCCCAGCCTGGGCCAGCAGGGCCTGTCCCTCACGGCTGCCTTGGGGCTGTTTGTGGGGCAGGGGGATGTGAGGGGCAGTAAGGACAAATGGCATAAACCTGCAGCCCCTGCAGCCTCCCCAGGGAGGCCGAGGGAGAAGCAAAGTGCAGCCCCTGCCAGGAAAGTTCCTCCTGTGGGGCCTCCAGAGGCGCTGCCCGAGCCCAGGGCACAAAGGCCTGGGTGCCTGTGGCCCTGCCAGCCCTTGGCCATCTGTCCTGCAGGCTGTGCCCCCTGGGCGTGCTGCTCCTCTGCCCTGGCTGGCTGCACTCGCCCATCTCGCTGTGCCCCAGCATTTCTCACCCAGCGTTGCTGTGCCCTCCCTGGGCTCCCTGCACCCAGCGCTGCCGGCTCCTGGCACACAGAGCCCGGCCATGGCCCAGCCTCACGCTGCCACACCTCCAGCACCAACATTCTGCCCTGCGAGGGACTTTGCTTTCTCCTCAGATCCAGCCTGAACTCTCCAAGCTTCACTTTGGGGAGGTTTCCTGCAATTCCCACTGCCAAGGAAAGCTCTGTCTCCTGCTGGTCACAAACAGAGAAGGGCTGGTGGGAGATGTGGTGGTCAGAGGCTGTTTGGGGCACAATGACCATGAAATTATTGAGGTTTTATATATTCTGTGGAAGGAGGGGCATCATCAAATCTTCTGCATTGGATTTTTAAGAGCAGACTTCAGCCTATTCAGGATGCAGATTTGGAAAGTACTGAATCAGGTACTGATTTTTTAAAGGGAAACAGCCCTTAAAAACAAAGGATTCCAGGAAGGATGGACACCCTTCAAGATAGAAATTTCAAAGGAGCAGCAACAGCCTTTACCTCTGTGCCCAAAACTGAGTTAGCATGAGAAAGGACGGGCCTGGCTGGGCAGGGAGCAAATTACATTATACAAATTATATGATACAATCATCATGTAGCCAACACAGGACAGGCAGGAAACTCAGGAAATGTTTAAGAATATCACTAGGTCATTTAGAAAGAAAATTAGAGAGGCGAAAGATTAATTAGGACTTAATCAGGCCACTTCTTTGAAGGATAACAAAATATATCTTATAAATGCATTCATGGCAAAAGGGTTGAGGAAAACCACCATTTCTTATTGTGGGGGATATGGTTACCAAAGATGAGGAAAATACTGAGGTACCTAACCTTTCTTTGCTTTCAAAAGTAAGACTAATTTAAAAAATAAGACAGTTTCCAACCAGAACAAGTGTTCTCCTGGCCTGGTAGATGGGGACAGAGAGAAGAACAGCCCTCCTGGAATCCAGGAGGAAGCAGCTGGGGACCTGCTGAGCCACTCAGATGCTCACAGGTGTCTCTGGGACCAGATGGGATCCTTCCCAGGGGGATGAGGGAGCTGGTGGATGAGCTCCCCAAGCTGCTCTCCATCATTTACCATCAGTCCGGGCTCAGCAGGGAGCTCCCAGAGGACTGGAGGTGCCAGTGTGAGCCCATCCCCAAGAAGGGCTGGAAGGAGGATCTGGGGAACTCCAGGCCTGTCAGCCTGACCTGGGTGCCTGGCAAGGTGTTGGAACAGATCACCCTGAGTGCCATCACAGAGCACCCACAGGATGGCCGAGGGGTCAGAGCCAGCCAGCCAGCGTGGAATTCAATGATTCAATGAATCAATGCAGATCATTGATGATCTGCATGAGGGGACTGAGTCCAGCATCAGCAAATTTGCAGATGACACCAAGCTGAGTGTGGGTGTGGATCTGCTGCAGGGTAGGAGGGCTCTGCACAGGGACCCGGACAGGCTGGATCCAGGGCCCAAATCCAACAAGGTGAGGTTGAACAAGTCCAAGTGGTGGGTCCTGCATGTTGGACACAACAACCCCTGCAGCTCTATAGGCTGGGGACAGAGTTGCTGGACAGCAGCCAGGCACAAAGGGACCTGCAGGGGTGATGGACAGCAGGCTGGACATGAGCCAGCAGTGTGCCCAGGTGACCAAGAAGGCCAATGGCTCCTGGCCTGGATCAGGAATGGTGTGGCCAGCAGGAGCAGGGCAGTGATTCTTCCCCTGTGCTCAGCACTGCTTGGGCAGCACCTCGAGTGCTGTTTGCAGTTCTAGGGCCCCCAATTTAGGAAGGACATGGAGGGGCTGGAGCGTGTCCAGAGAAGGACAACAAGGCTGGGGAGGGGTCTGGAGCACAAGGTCTGTGAGGAGTGGCTGAGGGAGCTGAGGTTGTTTACCCTGGAGGAGAGGAGGCTCAGGGGAGACAAGGTGGTGTCAGGGCACAGGTTGGACTTGATGATCTCCATGGCCTGTTCCACCCTTGCTGATTCTGGGATTCTCTGAAAACACCCTTGAAGCAGTTGCAGGATGAGCCCCGGGCCTCCTGTTCAGAAGCTCCAGTAGCCCAGGTCCCTCAGCTTCTCCTGCCAGCCCCAAAGCCCATCCTGTCAGTCCTTCAGAGCCTCTGCAGCTCCTCCTCACTGCCCAGAACAGGGAGCCCCAGAGCCAGACACAGCAGCCCAGATGTGCCCCCCTGGCCTGGGGTGCTTCTGGCAAGGGAGCAGCACCAGGCACTGCAGGAGCCTGCAGACAATTCCTGCAGCACTTGTAGGATGATCCTGCTGCCCAAGGGATGTTCCCATGGGGCCAAGTCGGGAACTGCAATGGGGAGTGGAGCCAGGGAGGAAAGGGCAAACAGGGATGGGCTGTTTGCAGGGGAGGGAAGAGGGGTGGGCAATAGGAAGAAATTTGTTGCAGGAAGAGTAAAGAAAGCAAAGGTAAAGCCAAGGAAATGCTCAGGGCAGTTTGGGGGTGGCTGCCAGGCAGCCCTGGCTCTGACCAACAGAGTCTGCAGTGGGACAGGAAACTCCCAGCTGATGGGAACAAATTTCTGGCTGACTGCAGAGGCCAGGACAAAGCTGAGTGGTTTCCCTGGTGTCCCCCAGCCCTTGCTGGCCCCAGGGGCTGATGGCATTTGTGCTTCCTCAGGTTCACGTCCCCACTGCAACAGCATGGGGGTGCTCCCGCTGCTGTGTGCAATGCAAACAGGGGCTGCTGAGCCAGTGCTGCCGTGTCTGTGCCTGCAAGGATGAGGCACCTGTGTGAGCTGGGGAGAGGCCAGGACTGCAGAGGGGGGATGTTGTTGGCAGCTCCATGAGGACGCTCTGGGACGCTGCCCTGGGCTGTGCAGCGCACTGGGGATGGATCAGCCCCTGCTCTGCTCCTCCTTCCCGTCTGCCCCAGGGCCCTTGCAGAGCACCAGCTGTTGCTGCCCTCAGCTGCCATTGCAACCCTCAGGACAAAGCGGTGCCAGGGCTGTTCCAGGTACAATTGCAGTGACACTCGTTGGTGCCACCAGGTGCCATGGCAATGGCCATGGGGACCCGTTCCTTGGTTTGGTGCCATGACAACCAATGCCTGGAGCTGTTGTGATGGTTGGTGGCCATGGAAAGCTGCCCTGGCCCCTTGCTCAGGGCTGGTGTCAGTGCCCAGAGCCAGAGGGGATCCCTTGCTGGGGGCTGTGCCATGGCCACCTGCCCTGTGCTGCGCTGGCCGCTCAGGCACCAGGAACCAGCAGCCAACGGCACTGCCAGGGCCAAAGGCCAGGTCAGCCAGACAGAAAGGGGCGGGGCTGGGCACTGTTTCCATGGCAACCGGCACTGGGGGACACCTGGGTCACCTGGCTTGGCAGTTGCCATGGAAACCCCTGGCAGGGACTGAGGGCACAGCCCTGGCACTGAGACACTGCTGGGCCGGGTGCTGAGCACACAGAGATGGTTTTGTTCTTGCTGAGCTGCAGCACAGCCAAGGCCTGTCCTGCCCCTCGTCCAGCCACGCTGGGGAGGGGCTGGGGCTGCGGGGGAGCTGGGCAGGGGACACAGCCAGGACAGGGGAGCCCAACTGACCCGGGCATACACCAGAGCAGAGCACATCATGCTCAGGGTGTAAAGGGGGGAACAGGGAGGAAGGGGGGAATTTTGGAGGGAGGGTTTTTGCCTTCCCAGGGAACACTTAGGCAAGAGGGGGCCCTGTTTCACCAGTGGGCAGTGTCACTACCAAAAACACAGACACCAACTGAAGGAATTGTGTCATTTATATCATGCAAAGCTGCAAAGATTTACAAAAGGATAAGCTCAGCAAAGCACATCATCATTAGCAAAGAATTACAAAAGAAGCTCAGCAATCCATCATAAGCCATCATTACATTTTGATGACCAATCCCCTGGTGAAACACCAGAGGTGTTTGTGGCAGACAAAGATTCTGGCTGACTATCAAGGTACACCTTACAGACATCAGTATTACTTTAGTGACACCATTCTTCATTCTTTTTTCTCAATCTCATTCAAGTTAGGAACAAGAATTCTGTTGTCCATGGAGCTGGCACCTTTTTAATTCCAGAATAATGCCCCCAGGCCCTTTGATGTTCAGCTTTACCATGCTGTCTGTGGCTAACAAGGCTTGGGGGGCCCTTCCCCCTCTGGCTGGAAGGGGCTGGGTCCCAATCCCTGAGGGGCACCCAGGCTCCTGGATGGAATTCCTGTGCAAGTCCCTCAGTGTCACAGCAGCCTTCACATGGAGCCCAGTGGATCAGAGCATTTTCCACAGGGGCCCTTGGGGCAAACAGGGAGATCTGGTTTGGCAGGATGTGTAAAACAATATCCTGTCAGATCTCCTTGTTCTCACACAGAATCCTTGGCTGCAGGGACACATTCCCATTGTTCCTGCCCAGGGTTCAGGACTCACAGTTGTCTTTCCTAGGAGCTGCTCCTTCAACTGCCTCAGGAGGGCCATTTGGCCTCTGGACCCACACTCTGGCTCCATTATTAGGGCTGCTGGATCCAAACCCTTTATCTCCACAAATGGTGGTGATTGGAGCTGGATCTCCTTTTTTCACAATCATTCTTAAAATTGCAAGATCAATAATTGTGCTACCCTGTCACAGGGTTGAATAATCCAATCTTGTTCATTATTGTTTAACAGAATTACTGTAATTTCTCCTGGACATTCCGCATCAGTTCCTCCTGCCATGACAGGAACACTTTGCAAGGCCAAGCTCCAAGGGAGCAGTTACCAAAGCAAAGTGTCCTGAAGGAATCTGAATTCCTGTTTCAGAATTGATAGCTCTCATTTGCTTTGAATTTATCCTAATTAATTCCAATGCATGAAGGCCCAGCCCTGCAGCCTCTGGGCTGGCCCTGCCAGGGGCCATCACAACCAGAACAATTTCCCAGGCAGCCCAAGTCTCACTGCCCATGGTTGGATTTGCAAACTGGGGGCAGCCGGGCACAGCCAGGGGGTTTCATTTCCCCAGTGGGCCATTGTGAAGGGCATGGAGCACATCTGGGAGATGGGTTCTCCAAGGGCAAAGGTTCCCATCTCCTCATTTTTCCAGCTGCTCTTTTAACAACCCCTTCACCTGTTCAACCAATCTTGCAGCTTGTGCATAGTCTGGTACATGAAAAACCCTGCAGGCAAAACCACTGTATTCTTCACAGGAACAGACAAAACACTCTGCATCACAGTATCAGCACACCCTGTAAAAATAGCCAATTTCCTCCCTTCCTCCTTTTTCCATTGTATACAATCTCACAAAGTTGACCACTGACATTAGGGTCCTGGCCAATCCTGTCCTGTAGGGTATTTAGTGTTACATCCCTGAGCAGCCAAAGATACCAAATTATTATTGTCAGCACTATTTCATATTGTTCCTATTTTTTATGTAGATATTGATATAGACATACCGAAATATAGATACATATTAAAATATATAAATACATATATAAATATATATATTGTCTTATCCTATAAATACGTATATAATTATAAAATATATCAATATTTCACTTGCACAAATACATCTGAGCTCAAGATTAAAACCTTCTTCTGTTGCTCCATGTGGGAGCATTCCAACAATGATTGTTCCTTCTGAAGGTGCTGTTTCCTATGTACTCTGAAGAAATTCATCTTTGTCTGCCCAAACCCACAAGGTCTTTTCCTTTTCCATATGCAATTTCTGGATACATTTAAAGCATCCAGGGGTGCAGATTCTTTTTGCAGACTGCCCCACTGCTCCCACAGGGCTCTGACCTCAGCCCACTCCAGAGCCAGGGAATTCCAGGGAAGGGTTTCCCAGCTGGGAATTTCTGATGGGACTGATTCCTCACATTGACACTAAACAAGTGACCTTTGGTTGGGATCTGGTCAGACTGTGCCAGTTTTGTTTTACCAGTGGGCAAAGTCAGCACCAGAGACACAGACTCCAACTGAAGGAATCAGTGTCATTCACTGCAGTTCAGAGCAGCAAAGAATCACAACAGGAGCAGCTCAGCAATGCACCCAACCATCCCCACCAAAGATTGCCTGCAGTGATTAAGAAAGATCCAGCAGCATTTACCCTCAGCCTTTACCATCCCCCAGACCCACACAGCAGCTGGGGAAGCTGTCACAGCCAAGGGCTGCAGAGCCACTCCTGGGCACTGGGAATTCCTGCAGGTGCCTCCAGCCCCAGGTGAGGCTCCAACCCCACTGGGAGAGGGCCCAGCTCTGACAGTGCTGAATGAACAAACTGAAGGCACTGCTAGTGTGGCAACATCTGCTTTCATCCTCCTCTTCAGTTCCTCCCAAAGCCTAGCCAGGGCTCAAGGAGGAACCAAGGGAGCTGACTTTGACCATACAGCCCCAAACAAGGCCAGATGTCAGATTTCATGGCCTTGTCTGGCTTCTAAATACACAAAGGTCAAGACATGTCTCACTAAGGAGTGGCTACATCTATTACATGGCCTAATGACCATGCATATTTCATCTAGGAGCAGATACAAAGATAACCTTTGCTTGGAAGGTTCATCCAGAGGCCACCTTTGGCTCAGGGACTGCTGTCCAGGCCTCACTCAGGGCTGGTGTCCAGGCCTTGGCACTTTAGGGACGTGGTTTAGTGCTGGGCTTGGCACTGCTGGGTGAGCGGCTGCACTGGGTGAGCTCAGAGGGCTTTTCCAACAGAAAGGATTCTGTGATTCCATTATTCTATCCGCTGCATTCAGGTGGGGCTATTTTAGCAGTATTACTTTGCTCAGAAAGTTCCCTCTTGCCCAGCTCCTGTGGCCTGAGGCTTCAGCTCCTTCAGCTCCTGGTGCTGAGTTGCTCATGCTGAACGAGACGACTCAGAGAGAAGAACACAGTCCATGCAATTCCTTCTGGGACACGGAGAGGGGAGGCTGTGCAAACAGGACCATTGTTTCGTGGGGCCTCCTCTCTGCCCTTCACGCCTTTCAGCGCTTTGAACCAGCCAAGAGCTTTCTCCAAGAGTGCAATGGAGCAGCTGTTCCTGCTCCCAGGCCTGGCTCTCTCCAGTCTCTGCCCTTGCCTGGTTCTGTCCCTCTTGCTGTGCCCTCTGTTTCCCCAGGGCTCGCTGGCTGCTGCCCAGGACTGTGGCACTGGAACAGATCCAGTGCTCCAGAGCCTCCTTTCTGTGCCCTTGGAGCTGCCTGGGCACAGCAGCCTTTTCCATCTGGAAGCTCCCCATGGACAGGGAGTGCCCAGCTCCGTTCCTTGCACAGCCTCCAGGAGCCCAGGACTGCCATCTCCAGTCCCTGCTGGCACTGGGGGCTCCCAGGTGCCTCAGGCTGCTGTGACACCGCTGCACACGGGAGGGAAGAGGGGCAGGGGCTGTGCTCAAAGTCAGCTCCATCTGCTGCTGCTGCTTCTGCTGCTGCTGCTGCTGCTGCTGCTGCTGTGGGGTCATTTGTGCAGCCCTGGCCGAGATCCAGGGATCAGATCCTGCCAGTCTCTTCCAGCCCTGGCTGCTCAGAGTTTGGGCCTTGGAGCCTCAGGTGGCCAAAGGCAGCTGCTGCTGGTCCCTCTGTGTGCCCATGTTCAGCAGTGCTGCTCCATCAGTCTGTGCCCAGCAACGGGGAAAAGCCTCAGCCCTGCAGGGCCAGGAGCTGCCGGGCTCTGCCTGAGCAGCTCAGCCAGCAGGAAGGGAGCTGCTCCACAAGGGAATCAGGAGCAAAGGACATTCCTTTGATAGGACATGTTTTCTATTTAAAGGAAAAAAAAGGAAAAAGGAAAAAAATAGGTAAATTGTAAAGGATAGGAATAAAATCCAGGTGTTACTGAAAAAACAAAACATAAAGGCAAAGTTAAATTCTTTGCATTAAGAGGTAAATGATCTTTTTAAAAAGAGACCTCAGTTATTTACATTGTAAATGTGCTGATGGCATGCATCCATCTTACTGACCTCAGCAGCCTTTTAAAGATTTTGGGCTTTGTTTCCAAACATTTGAAATTTGTATTTGAAATTGTGCTTGAAGCAAGAGGAAATTGCTTTGTGCCCTTCCAGCTCCAAGCAGGACTGGGAATGGAAACTCTGTCAAACCCCAAATCCTTTAGAAGATGACCTTCCTTCTCAGCCTGGAAATGAGCTGCACATTCCCTTTGAAACTGTCAGGGATTTCTTAGAGACACAAAGTCCCACTTACGGCTTTTTGCTCTGGTTTGGCAGTGCAGAAGGGCAATTCTCCATCCATCAGCTCCAGACTGCACTGCCTCAGGAGCAGGGCCCACTCGCCAGCTTTCGCCCACTCGTGGCACTTCTAGAGGAGGAAGAAAGTGCAATTGCACAATTCCAGCCAATCAAGAAGGAAGAATGGGACAGACAAAACACCCTGTGCAGATCCAGGCATTCAGCTGGGACTGTGGAGAGTTTGGGTCCTTGCCAGTTGGATGTGTGTCCCCAGCTGCAATCTCTGGGCCTGCAGCAGAGTCTCACTCACCTGCCAAAGCAGAAAGCTCAGGCACTGTGCTCGCAATGGGCTCGTCTGATGCAGAGCTGTCAGAGCAATGTGAGGGCAGAGCCAGCCCAGCTGGGCCCAGGGCTGAGCCCAGCAGAGCCCTGGCAGAGCCCAGAGCAGCCTCAGCACCCGCAGAGCCCGGCTGCAAGGGGAGAAAGCAGAAACCGCCCATCAGCTGAGGGCTCCTGTGCCCTTGTGCCAAGGCCTGCGGTGCCCAGGCCATGCTGGCTGTGCCCAGAGCTGTGCCCAGAGCTGCCCATCCCTGCTGCCTTTGGCAGCAGAGCAGGAGGGCAGCACATGTGCCCAGCCTGCAGCCAGCCACGGCACATCCAGCCCTCAGCAGCTGCCCAGAGCAGGATGCTCCTGTGCTCGCTGCCAGCTCCCAAAAGCTCTGATCCCACCCTGCCAAGCACACAGGGACCCACCTCATGCCACCCATGGCTGGAAGAAAAGCTGCTCCCAAACCATGTCCTCAGCCTTCTCCAAGGACACGGCCCATCCACGCCACAGCTGCTCCCAAGCACTTCCCCATCCACACTGGACCACCTGGAATGCTTCCTCTGGAAAAACAAACAACACATTCTTGAAAAGAGATTAGATGCAAAAAGGGAAAACAAGAAAAACGGTAAAAACTCTTATCTCTGTCAGGGCCTTGAGGAAGGCCAAACCCCTGCATGCCAGGGAAAAACCCAGCCATGGGTGTGGGAAGCCCACACTTTCTCTCTTCCACCCTGCACTGCCCCCCAAAATCACGGTGATCCCAAAGTAAACAAGGGCAGTGGAGCAGCCCAAGCCCTTCCTTGCCTGCACAGCAAATTAGCTGTGCACAGGTTCTGGAGCCCCACCTCTGCTCTCACCATGGGGCTTTGTTTGTGTCGGGCTGGCTGCCCCAGCCCCAGCCCGGGGCACGGTGAGTGCTGGGGGCTGTTGGCAGGGCCAGGAGCCCACTCCCATTTCGTACCCACCCCAGCCCATGCCCCAGCCCTGCCAAAGCAGCTGGGCAGCCACTGAAGAATGAGTTGCATCTGCCCCCGCAAAGGGGGAGCCTTTGGTTCCCAGCCAGGCTGAGCCATGCCCAAATCTGGCAGAATTTCCCCAGCTGGGGAATCATCTGCAAATTCCCTGTGGACTTTGGCTTTGAAGAAGGTGCCAGAATCAAAGTCCATCACCTTCAGCCTCCCGTGGCCAGGCTGAGGAAAAGCTTGTCATCCTTGATGTCACCCTCGCTGTCTCCAGCAGCAGCAGCAGCAACAGCAGCAGCAGCAGCAGCATCCCCACCCGGTACAGCTTCTCCAGGGGCTCCTTCTCCTTCCCTGGGGGAAGACCAGGCTCTCAGGGCTCTGCCCAGGGCCCCAGATGTCAGGGAACCAGCACAAGCAAAACCAGATGGGATGGATACTCCAGAGACCTGGAGAGCCATTCCCAGCAACTGGGAAAATCCTAGGTGCTCCATCCACCCATAGATGCGGTCTCCAAATTTGCCCCAAAATTGGGTCCAGCTTTTAGAGGCCATAACGAGCAAGTCCAAGTGACTTGATGACATTTTTAGCCCAGAAAGCCCTGCAGCTGATGGCACACTTCACAATCAGCAGGGGACACAGCTCGGCCAAAGCCCAGACCTCTGCTGGGAGCCTTTCTCCTCAAATACCCTTCAAACAAACCTCCATGCAAGTTACTTGGAAAAGTTTCTTCCAATGATCCATTTCTGGCACATAACTACACAGGCTTATGTGAAAGATTCTAAAGACTCTAAATTCTAAAGATTCTAACTCTGGAGTCAAAGAGGAAGCACTAAGGGTCCTTGTCATCTCTTTGTAGCTAAATCCCACTCTACAGGAGTTGAAGGAGTTTGGAACGAGCTAGAGAGCGGACCTCTGAGTATTTTACATGATGCCATTGCATTTTCTTCACTTCTACACAGACAGGAAGGGTGAGTTTGGCTCACATCTCCACCGCATGGCTCACAGGGCCGCAAGACTTGTAATTACAAGAGCTTTGAAGGATTTCTTGGCCAAGAAGACACGGCCAACAAAGATATTTGTGGTTTGGAGCCAACCCTTCAATATTTCATCTTAGGGACTCATGCTACAGTGTAAACTTCCTTAGCCAATCATGTTATGACACACAAACCTACAGCACTGCATCCTAAGCTTCTTGTTTTCCATTGTAACTACTTTTATTTTTTCTAGATCTTGGACTCTAAAACTCTAAACTTTCCTCCACTTCAACATTCCTCCCCGTGTCTCTGCTATAAACTAAAAATCTGCATTCTCATATCTAGCACCTAAGTTTGGAAGCCCTTTCCAAGGTCTCAGATCAAATCCTGTGCTTAATTCTAAGCTTTGCTGACAAGACCAAAGGTCTGAGATTTCCCTGCATTTGGGTTTCCCACAGTACCAATGATGTTAGTTACACAGTGCCCGGGATCCCTCTTGCAAGTCAACACTGTCAGGATCAAGGCAGCTGCTGGGGGGCTGCTTGTGGCCTCTGACAGCCCATTGCCCAGGGCTTGCCAGCGCCCCAGCCCCTCAGGGTCTCCCCCAGCCTGGCCAAGCTGCCCGGCAGCAGCGCCGCAGCCCCACAGCAGCTGCAGAGCAGCCCCATCCAGAGGCACCTGGGAGCCCTCAGCAAGGCAGCCAGCAGCACACGGGCAGGAGGACACGGATGGCGCTTCCTGCCTGGCACAGGGCTTGAGGCCATCTCCAGGCACTGCTCTGGCAGGGATTCCCACAGCCCTGGCCCCTGCCCAGCTGCTCTGTGGGCAGCACAAAGGCTTCAGCAGAGCCACCAAAGGCCAAGGGGCTTCTGGCCATTTTCCCTTGCCCGCTGCACACCTGGGCAGCTGGCTGAGCACAAGCACCCTTTTCCCCCTGCAGGGCCTCAGGACCCCTCAGCCTGCTGTGCTGCTGAGCACAAGCTCCCTTTTCACCCTTTCCTGCCTCTTGTCCTGCAGACCCTGGGCAGCAAAGAAAAGCTCCTGGCAGTCTGTGTATCATAATACATTCTATAATTATTTACAGTAATCTATAATCTATAATAATATATATAATTATATATACCCTATAATTTATTTATTTTCAATATAGATAAAACAATGAAAAGAAGAACAGAAAAATATTAAAGAAAAGGAAAATTACCCCTGGCTCAGGTTGCCCCAGCCTCCAGGATCAGCTCTTCTCCTAAGTCTTCCGGCAGCACAGCCAGCCGAGCCCCGACAGACGAGGCTGAGTCCTCCATGCCATGTGCAGCTGATCTTGCAGCCTCTGGATGGTGGAATATCGCCCACACTGTATTTCCCCGAGGACATGCAGTGTTTCAAGTGCCAGCTGCGACACGGCACTGCTCCTGTCATCCGTCAGGCGTTCCAGGGCTGCAAGAGAGAGGAACAGAGGTACGGTCAGAGCCGGATCTGCGGGGAGCCGAGGAGAGCCCCCTGCAAGGGCCATCCCAGCCGGCTCTTGCCGTGGCCAGGAGGGAGCAGGGAGCAAGGGGATCAGCCCGAAGCTGCTGGCCACGAATGGCCCACGGGGCCCTGAAAGCTCCTTGTGCTCTGCCCACGGGAGCTGAGCCCTCCGCAGCTGGAGCAGGCCTTGCAGCTCCCCTCGGCAGCCCGCGCTGTCAGCCCACTGCCCTCACTCACCAGTGCAGATCAGCTGCAGCTCTTGCTGCTGCCCCCTCAGGCGCCGCCCGGCCATGCCTGTGAACACAGAGCCTGTCACGGCCCCAGCGGCACAGCTCCCTGCCAGCGGCGCTGCCGGCGCTGTGGCCACACGGGCTGCTGGCCCGGCAGGGCTCAGCCCGGCCCTTGCCGCACGCTGCCGCCCCAGGGCATGGCTGCCAGAGGGCGGCAGCAGCAATGCCCAGGCCAGGCGGGGCTCCACGGCGCCCCAGGGCACGGCTGGCGCTGCCGGGGCAGCAGGCCGGGCTGGGGCCAAGCTGCTGCGGGCCAGGGAGGGGAGGGGCAGCCCGGGCTCGGGACTCACCCATGAACCTGACGGCCGCCTCTCGCAGGGGCTCCTGTGGGCTCTCCACGTAGCACAGGGCCCGGCGCAGGTGCTCGGCCACTCGGCTCCTGTCCTCTGCCAGCTGCAGAGAGTGGCAGGAGGGAAGGGTTGGTGCGGGCTCAGCCCCTGGGCCGGGCGCTGCCTGTGCCCAGCCCCGGCCTCCCCTGGCCGCAGAGCCCTGAGGCACAGCCAGCAGCCGCTGGCCAAGGGCTCCCGAGGGGAGGGGGCAGCGGGCCGGCTGCTGCCCGGGGAGCCCCGGTGCCGGCCCGCCCCGCAGCCCCACCGGGCCGGGGCTTCATGGGCACCTGGCTCTGGCCCACGGGAGCCTGGAGAAGAGCCCGCGGGGCCTCTGGTTGCAGCAGCGGGCAGGGGCACAGCTGCCAGCCCCGCACACTGAGCACCGCCCTCAGGGCCCTTCTCCCGGCTGAGGCTGGGGCATGCAGGCCCTCCTTACCAGGAGCTCAGTGAACTTCGAGAGTTTCTGTTTCTTCACAGTTTTTTCAAGATCTTTCCTTTTCAGGAACTTGACTGCACAAAGCAGCGTTTCCCGAGAAGTCTGGAGAGCAGCAGAGATGCGGACATGGCCCCACAGCCCAGGGCACAGGAGCCGCAGCCTGGAGGAGGCTGCGGTCAAGCAGGTGCAGGGCAGGAAGCAGCCGAGCCCCCTGCCAGGGGGACAGCAGCAGCCCACGAGTCCTCACCTGTGCCATACGCAGATTCTCATCATGGCAGTGGAAGAGCAGTGGGAGCAGGCTCTGCCACACTTGTGTCATCAGGGGCTTTTTTCCTTCTTCTTCTACAGCAGAAATCAAGGTGTGAAAGACAATCATGGAGAGCTGCTGCACCTGGCTATCATCCTGTAGAACAGGAAGGCAGCAAGAGCTCAGCATCAGCTGGTTCTGGCCCACATTGGCACAGGCCTGCATCTGCACAGGGCCCCAAGTGTCCGGGCAGCAGCCAGTGGCCATGGCTGGGGGCACAGAGCCTTACGTGGTCAAAGAGTGGCAGGAACACCTTAGCCAAATGCAGGGCAATGGGACTGGGTATGCGGGCACCATTATCCAGGAACAGATAGCCCAGTAGCATGGTGGTCATCCTGACCCGCAGGAGCTCCACGAGCCTTTCGGTCAGGCTCCACATTCTTTCGGCCTGTGTGGAACACGACTTTGTGAAAGGCCACCCTGCTGCCACAGGGCCCAGAGGCCAAAGGCCTGTCCTTAAGCACTGGGGCAGCTGAAGCGGGAGGCAGGAGAGCTGGGAGCAGCTGCCCCAGCGCCCGAAGGCCAGGCAAGGCCAAGCGACTGCGTTGCCCAGCCCCACGCTGCCTGCACGGCTTCAGCCACTGCCCCCTTCTCACCAGCGGGAATGGTCCCTGAGCGGGAGGAGGGCCCTGAGTAGCTGGCTGCCAATGTCTGCGCGGTCCCTCTGCAGGTGCCATGACAAGACAAGATCCATGATGCTGTCCCTGCATTCCCTCAAGTCCAGGCACTCAAGGACCTGCAAGGCACAGGGCAGTGACAGGGGAGCCGGCCGGCAGGAACCCGGAGCCGCACGGGGCTGGGCCCAGGCAGCAGCGCAGGGCGCGGGCACCGTCCCAGGCGGCTGCGGCGACGAGAGGGCAGAGAGCTGGGAGGCAGCTCAGCCAGGCAGTTCTGGCCATCAGGCTCACCTCCACAAGGAATGCCAGGGCAGGGAAATCCCAGTATGGCATCTCTATGCTGAGCATCTCAAGGAGGCAGCATAAGGGCCTTTTACATAAGGGCCTTTTACACAAGGGCCTGGATGCATGGCACATCTCCCTGGAAGGTGGAAAGTGTCACTAAGACCTTGAGCCGGGGGGGGAAGCCTCTCCCAGCACTGACTCACATGGTTCTTGTCCTTCCCCACCACCCACTGCCAGGGGACCTGGGCCCTTTGAGATGTGCTCCTGGGCACCCCCTTTTCCAGCCTTTTCCAGTCTGCTTGGCTGTCACTCGTCCCTTTGACCCACAGCCACGGGGACTGTGTGGGACAGCCTGGGCACAGGGCACAAATGCCAGGAGCAATGGGGAGAAGGGGGTGTCTCACCTGGCCAGCAGAGCCACGGCAGAGTGATGGGTATCAACGCAGAGCAGCGTGTCCCAGCCACGCTTGCCTTCCATTGACACCACCACCTGCTCACACTGGAGAAGGCAGAGCAGGGACTTCAGGGTCTGCACTGCAAACCTGTGTGCACAGCAAAGCACAGGTCACACTGGGAGCACTGGCTCCTTGGCAGGCCACGTGGCAGGGACAGGAGGAGTGGGATGGAGCACCTGTTGGGGCTGGTGGCAAGGCCGTGCTCTTCCTGGCATTGCTTCCAGAAGGTATCAACCTCCTCTGGCATCTCTTCTGTGCTGAAGAACACTTGGAAGAGCAGATGCACAAACAGGTGGGGGAAATGCGGCGCCACTATACGTGGGACAGGGGCCTCCTGAAGGATCTTCCACATCACCACGGTTGCCTGCAAGGGACAAAGCCCCCCGAGACAGCACTCAGTGCCGAGGGGTCCGTGTGGCAGGGCCCAAGCTTAGCAGGGAGAGGCCCCGAGAGACCTTGGCAGGGGGAGCACGGGGCCTGGTGGGCCTGAAGCTGCCCCTGGGCCAGGTTTCAGATCAGCGCCTGAGGCAGGGAGATGCAGTGGGGGAAGGAGGAAGGAGAGCTACTGGAGAGGGAGCCTTGGGGCCAGCAAAGGCCAGTGTCAGAAACTCACAGCCAGGCCAAAGACACCCGTTTTGTCCCTGTCAGAGGTGCACATGCTGTGCTCTGGCCAGCTCCCCAGCACATCCAGGAGTATCAGCTGCACTGGCTCTGCAGTCCTGAGCGAGTACATTATGGTCTTCCACATGGTCAAAGCAGCTCTGTAGGGTTAGAGCTCTGTCTCAGGGTGGGTCTCAGACACGGCACCGTGGCCTGGGCATACCTAAGGGACTGGCTGCCCACGGGCTCTGCCTCTGTCCACTGGCCCTGGCCAGCAGCAGCCAGGCAGCCCAGGCCTGTGGAGACAGGGCCCTTAGGGGCAGCAAGGCAGCATGGCAGCAGGCTCGGGGGCTGACGTGCCAGGGCTGGGAAAGGGAGCAGCCAGAGGGCCCTGGAACTCTCTGTTGCTCACACACCTGGGACAGGTGGTACAGGCTGATGGGCTGGGAAGGCCTGAGCCTTCTGGGCAGGTGGGCCCCATACCTGTCACAGGACGGGGCCACACGCAGGAGTGTCACGACTGCATCACCCGGGTGTGCTATGGTGAGATTCAGCAGGGTCTTGTCCAGCCTGTGCTCGGCAGAATCATTGGCCATGAGCCAGCGGTGAATGTACCTCACCATGGCGGGCACCTGGAGAAGGCATGGGGAGACTTGGAAAGCTGCCAGAGGGAACAATGTCCCCAGGGTCCCCAGAGAAGTCCTTCCCTTCCCAGCGCACTGCCATGGCCTCAAAGGCTCCCAGGGACCACCAGGCGTGGCTGGGGAAGGCACGGGACTCATGGTGGAATTGAAGCCTGGCCCCAGGCTGCTTACTTGTTCTGGCCTGGCAACACCTTTCTCCAGGAGCAAATCCAGCAGGGTGGCACTGGTCTCATGATTGAGGAGCTCTGAGTGTGCTCTGAGCCCAGTACCCATGGTGCTGGTCTCTTCCTGCCAAATGCTCCTGATGAAGTCGCAAACAAGCTGTAGGAGAAGGGCAAGAAGCCGGGGATGTTGCACGGAATGCTGCACACAGGGGGCTGGGCTGAGCAGGGACAGCAGGCCCAGCCCAGGTGGGGGTGGCTGCAAGTACCTGTGCTGTGCTGCGGAAGCGGCCACGTCTGCTCTCCTGCTGCTGTGTGCGCTCCAGGGCTGCATCTGGCAAAGAGCGAGCGCAGCCAGAGCTGAGGGGCTGCGGGAGAGGCCGGAGAACACAGCCCAGCCCTGCGCTCCCCAGGCAGGGAGAGCCCCGGGATGCTCCAGGGGATGGAGCACGGCCCCTGCGGGATGTCTGCCCGGCCCCTCTTCCGTCCTGTCCTTGGGCATTTCCCCAGGGGATGGGATGGGATGGGATGGAGCCAAGTTGGCTGCAGGCTCCAGTCCTGCAGCCCAGCTCTGCCAGTCACCCTCCTGCGGTGGATGGAACGGCACCGCCTCTTCATTCTCCTGTGCTGGAGCAGCTCCAGGGCCTTCTTCCTCCTCCTCCTCCACAGTGGCCAGCTTGGGCACTCTCGAGGCTCTCTGGCGCCCCAGCACCGAACGCAGCCGGTGCCGCTCCTGCAGGGCCTCCTGCGCCTCACCTGCGGGCGGGACGCGGCGGTCAGCGCTCGGCCCGGGGCCAGCAACGGCCCCCGAGCGCCCCTCACCCGCCCCGGGCCGGCCATGCCCAGGCGTTCGCTTCCTGGAACGGGGCACGGGAGGCTCGGGGCTGGCGGCCGCGCTGCCGAGCGGCGGAGCTCGGGTCGGGGAAGCCGCAGCGGAGGCGGCGGGAGCGGCCGCGCCGCCTGTGTCCTCCGCGGGCCCCGGGAGGAGCCGGAGCCGGAGCCGGGGCCGGGGCCGGGGCCGGGGCCGGGACTGGACCCTGCGTTGGGGCCGGGGCCGGGCTCGGGCCAGGCGGAGCCGAAGGGCGGCGATGCCGCCCCCGCACCAGGCACTGATTCCCGCCCAGCAGCGCCACCGCCAGTACGGCCAGAGCCAGGCGGAGGCGAGACCGCGGCGGGACGGTCGGGGCCGGGCACGGGGCAGCCCCGCCCGGGGCCGGGGGCGGGCCGGGAGCATGGCCCGGCCCGGCAGGGGACAGGGAGGCGGGGAGAGGAGAGGGACGCCGGGCAAGGGACCCCGAGAGAAGGGTGCCCGACAGCGGGAAAGGGAGAGAAAGAGAAATAAAGGGACAAAGAGAAAGAGGAAGAAAAATAGGAGAAAGTGTGTTTTAAATTATCTGTTTCGCTGCTCTCGCCGCTGCTGCTGCCGCCGCTGCTGCCGCCGCTGCCGCCGCTGCAACTGAAGCACCGGGGCCGTTCGTCCCCGTGTCCGTTCCCTGCTCGCCCCACGAGCCCCACGTTCGAGCCCCGCGCGCCCCGGGGACAGCCCCTCCGTCTGTCCAAACACGGGAACTTTGCAGCCTTGAGCCCGGATGCAGAGCCCTGACTCCTGCGCACTGGCACAGCGATCCCCTCGCCTGCTGCTGTGCATTGTCCTTGCTGAGGGTCAAACACTGTCGGGCCACCTTCCCTTGGGGTAGGATTCCTACCTGAGCCCAGCATTGCACTTACATCTCCAGTGTTGCTTTCCAGTAAAAACAGGGGAAGGAAAACTGTGTGTGGCTCATGGGATTCTAGAGTGTCTAAAAATCACCAAGTCACCGATCTTAGAGGTGCAGTGCATCTGGAATTACTGGGATGGAGAAGTAGTGTAACATGGAAAAGGGGAGCATAGAAATAAATAGAGGAAAACATCCTGGATTGTTTCTTTCATTTTCATTTCACTTCTGGAAAGCTGTTTCAGTTTTCCAGGAATCTTCTCCTGTCTGCTCTTCCCAAGAATCTCTCATGGAGAACAAGATCAAGCTTCTGTCGCAAGATTTTCCACCAGGAAATTATGCCACTGGTGAAGTTTTCATTGTGACTGTTTGTGCTGGCTTAGGGCAAATTTGGGGAGGAAACCTCCTAAAGGGGTCTGTCTAGAAAGCAAGTTCAAGCGGCCCCTCCCCCTACTAGTTCAGGGAAAGACTCCCCTGGAGAAAAGTGAAAAAAACCTCAGTTTATTAAACAAGTAAAGTATTCACAAGCATGAAAAATGAATAATATTAAATAAAACCTCGAACAGTGCTGAAGAGATGGCAAATTCCGAAAGTCCTTTTTGTGGGTTGTAGTTGGCTCTCTCGGTCTCTTCTAAGTCCCTCTGGTGCTGGAATGCAGCGTCCCAGAGCTCGGGGGGCCACAGGTGTGAGCTGCCGCTGTTTGTCTGGGTTTTCAGTCCAGAGCAGGTTTAAACAGTTCCAAGAAAAAGGAAAGTCACAGTCCGAGGAACTTCTCTTCCTAAGGTGGCTAAAATCAAATTGCTGGACCCGGGCTGTGAAGGCATTGGGAAATTTCCAAATCTGGGCACTGGCGGTCCCAGCAAACACCAGATCATGGTGGCGCTGGAGCCAGAACCTGCAGATTTCCAAACTTTGCTTTCTGTGCCAGCAAATCACTGGACTTGGGCTGTGCCAGCACCAGGAAGTTTTCAGATCTGGCCACTGGCACTGCCAGCAAACACCAGATCTGGGTGGTGTCATTGCCAGTGACAGAAATCTGCCGGATTTGGGCTCTGCTGGCACCAGGAAATTTCCAAATCTGGGTTCTGGTGCAGCAAACACAAGATGTGGGTGGAGCCAGACCCAGTAGCAGGAAGCTACCATGAGTTTTGGATTTCTGTGCCAGCAAATTGCTGCACTTGGGCTGTGCCAGAACAGGGAAATGTCCAGATCTGGGCACTGGCAGTGCCAGCAAACAGCCCATTTCAGGCTCCAGGCTCCAGGAAGGACTGGATCTGGATGCCTTCCTCTTTTCTTTTCTTCTTTCCTTCCTTCTTTCCTGGGGTCCTGCTGCCAGCAAACTCCAGATTGGGCAGTGCTGGCAAGGGGAAATTGCCAGGTTTTAGCTTTCTTTTCCAGTGAATTGCTGGACATGGGTGGTGCCAGAAGAGGGAAATTGCCAGATGTGGGCACTGGCAGTGCCAGTGCACACCAGATCTGGGTGGGGAATGTGCCAGCACCAGGAAATTGCCAAATGTGAACTTTCAGTGCCAGCATATTGCAAGAATTATGCTGTGCAGGAACCTGAAAAATTCTGGAACTGGGCACTTGTGGTGTCAGCAAACACAAGTTTGGGTTGCTGTAGGTACCAGGTATTTGCAAGGTTTTGGCTTTCTTTGCCAGAAAATTACTAGACTTGGGCTGTGCTGGCACTGGGAAATTCCCACATCTGGGCACTGGTGGTGCCAGCAAACACCGGATCTTGGCATTGCCAATGACGGTAGCAGGGAATTGCCAGATTGTGGCTTTCTTTACCAGAATATTGCTGGACTTGGCTCTGCCAGAACAGGGAAATTCCAGATCTGAGCACTGTCAGTGGCAGAAAACACCAGGTCTGGGCACCTGTATTGGCATCAGGAAATTGCCGGATTTTGGCTTTCTGTGCCAGCAAATTGCTGGACTTGGCTGTGCCAGCACTGGGAAATTTCCAGATCTGGGCACTTGCGCAGCAAACACCAGACCTGGGTGGTGCTGGTGGCAGCACCGGGAAGCTGCTAGGTTCTGGCTTTCTTTGCAAGAAAAATGCTGCATTTAGGTTTTGCTGGCACTGAGAAATTTCCAGATGCTAATTTTCCAGTGCCAGCAAACTGCTGGATTTAGGCTGTGCAGGCATCTGAGACATTCCCGATCTGGGCACTGGCGGTGTCAGCAAACATGAGATCGGGTTGCTGTAGGTACCAGGTCTTTGCTTGGTTTTGACTTTCTTTGCCAGCAAATTGCTGCACTTGGGCTGTGCCAGAATAGGGAAATACCAAGATCTGGGAACTGGCAGTGCCAGCAAACACCGCATTTCAGGAAGGATTGGATCTGGACCCGCTCCCTCCCTGCCTCCCTCCCTCAACAAGGTGCCACAGGGGCTGGAGAGCAGCCAGGCAGAAAGGGACCTGCAGGGACTGATGGACAGCAGGCTGGACAGGAGCCAGCAGTGTGCCCGGGTGGCCAAGAAGGCCAATGGCTCCTGGCCTGGATCAGGAATGGTGTGGCCAGCAGGAGCAGGGCAGGGATTCTTCCCCTGTGCTCAGCACTGGTTGGGCAGCACCTTGAGTGCTGTTTGCAGTTCTGGAGCCCCCAGTTAAGAAGGACATGGAGGGGCTGGAGCGTGTCCAGAGAAGGACAACAAGGCTGGGGAGGGGTCTGGAGCACAAGTCCTGTGAGGAGCGGCTGAGGGAGCTGGGGTTGTTTATCCTGGAGGAGGCTCAGGGGAGACAAAGCGGTGTCAGGACACAGGGTGGACTTGATGATCTCCATGGCCTGTTCCACCCTTTCTGGTTCTGGGATTTTCTGAAGCCACCGTTGGAGCAGTTGCAGGATGAGTCCTGGGCCTCCTCTTGAGAAGCTCCAGCAGCCCAGGTCCCTCAGCTTCTCCTGCCAGCCCCAAAGCCCATCCTGTCAGTCCTGCAGAGCCTCTGCAGCTCCTCCTCACTGCCCAGAACACGGAGCCCCAGAGCCAGACACAGCAGCCCAGATGTGCCCCCCTGGCCTGGGGTGCCTCTGGCAAGGGAGCAGCACCAGGCACTGCAGGAGCCTGCAGACAATTGATCTGAAGGCCAAACCTCCTTAGCTCCTTCTGAAAGAGCAGGAATAGTTCCTCATTCCAGTGTGGTGGAATGCTGGGCACCACAGCTCCAGGTGAGGACTGCACACAAGTGTGCTCCCACTGAGTGCTGTGATGGGTTCTGCAGGAGCTCTGGCCTCCTGTGCTTGCCAGGCACAATGAGGAGAGAAGGAGCAAAGTGCACTGATGTGAGAAATGGATTTGTAGAAAGCTTTTAAGGCTTAATAGAAGGCCCACACAGTATGCATCTGTATATGAACCTTGAGACAGGAAGCGCTAACTTAAAAATGCCATGGAATAGGACAGATATTGTTGAGATAGAAATGGAGCTGGAAAAAAGTTTCAAAAGATGGCCTTGCAAATAAGACTTTGGAAAAACAGAGCTATGAAAGATGCATTGTAGTGGGACACACAAGGGGTAGTTTTAAATAATTGGCTTTAAGGCATCTACAACATGGCACGGCAAAAAGCTGATAGACCAAGAAATACTGTAATTAGGAAATAGTTGGCTTCTTAATTGTGATGGTGTGAATTATAACATCTGTATTGTCTCACCCTTCTCATGAGACTGAAAATGGAATAAAAGTTTTTAAAACACCTCTCAGTTGCCCCATCTCTAGGTCAAGAAAAGAGTATTATCCAACACACTGACACACCTTTGCCCTGAGCATAACCCAGCCTGGACCAAACACACTGAAAGGTTTCCCCTGTGGCCCATGTCTCGAAACATCAGGTCTGCTGTTTGACAACTCAGGTTGGGTTGGAGTCAAGGAGTTCCCTCAGAAATACTGGGTTTGTCTTTCTCTGTGCCTTCACCTCAGCAGCCTTGAGGATGCTCCTGTGTGAAGCCATCTGTCTCTCACAGTTTGAGACAACTTCAAACAGGATATTGTGCAATAAATTGTTTCCTCTAAAGTGTTCCAACAATCCCTTTCCAGCAATAGGAAATTATTACTAATAGATGAAAGTGAAAACCCCCAACAGTTTATTAACAAACAGAATCCCCCCATGATACGCGTTACAAGAAGGCGCCGGGGTCTCTCTCGGAAGAACAGGAGCCGTCATGGAGCAGTTCCAGCAGCTGATGGAAGCTCGGGGGCTCGTCCGGCGTCAGCTTTCTCCCGTGGCAGAGCTCCATGGGGCGGGCAGGGCAGTGAAGCAGCTGGGCTGGCGCCCCTCGCTGCCTTTTCTCCCCGGCGTGGCTCAGCTCACAGACTCTCGGGCTGGGAGCGGGGCCGCTCCGCTCCTGCCGGCACCGTGTCCCTGGGCTTGGACAAACAGTTTCCTGCCAGGAGAGCCCTGCACACTGCTCCACAGATCTTTCATAAAGGCCCAAACCAACTCCAAACACTCTGTCTGCTGCAGCTTTTCACAAAGGGCTGCAGCAATCCAGGACAGCTGCAAGTGAGTGTCGGAAGGCTCTTGTCTTGTTCCTGACATCAGAATTCTTGATGATCTTGTGCAATTTTATTCAGATGTAACTTGAGAGCTGAGGTTTTTTTGTTAAAATATTTCATGATGAGTACGAAGCCTTGAGAGTGTGAGGTGCAAGACTGATGTGTGAAAGCATGAGCATATCCTCCAAAGTGGCCAGTTTAATTGCCCATTTTATGACTCTTGTATTTACTCCACACTAATAAGGAAAACCAAGCTTTGCTTGGAGGCAAAACAGGCATGGGATACACTACAGTCCCTCGCAGGCTCAGCAGGGCTGGCAGTGACACAGCAGGCAGTCTGCTTCATTGTGAACCACTACAGAGCTACATCCCCATCTGGTTTAAGTAGCGTGGTATTATTAAGAGCTCCTTTTCTGCATGAGACACAAAAAGGAGATCCCAAATGATCTTCATGCAAGCATGCAGTAAAGAACTGGTCCTGCTATCCTAACAGAGCATTTGCTTTGGCAATTACACTCTTCCCATTCATCTCTTGATGCAGACACTTCAGGTTTTCCCCCACACCCCTGCAAGGCTGGCAGTTGCTGTTTCCCATTTCCTGTTCTTCCCTAGAGATGGTGCAGTGGCTGCTTTGAAACAAAAAGTCCTGGGATCTGGACAGCTTGAAGGAGCATGAAATGCTAATTAAGTGCTCATATTGGTAACATCCAGGTCTGCACTACCCAGTGCTCTGCAGCAGCAGCAGCAGGACCATGCATCATTCCTGTTGGTGGATGTTCATGTTTCTGGTGTGCAAGAGCAATGACTTTGAGGAGGGACAAAAATGCCCCTCTTCAAACAGTGGCTGTGCAAGGAGATGTGATGTTTCACAGCCTTTTCCAGAATATTGCAGAAAGATCTAAGGTAATATTGTGGCATGGAGTAGGTCACTAAATTTGTCTCCAGAGGAATCCCCAAAGGGCACATTCACTCTGCTGCTGATGGCAACACCATAAGCTCATGGACCAGTTTTCCCTGCAACGTGCCACCCTGCCTGGGCTTTACTAGGCCGGGACTAGACCAAGAGCTAAGCAGACACATGCAGACAGGTGACATTATGTAACATCAGAAGCTGGCAACCATGAGGACTTTGCTGTCAAAAGGTTACAGCTTGCACCGGGCCCAGAAGTGTTTTACCCTAAAGCAAAGCAAATTAAAATATGAAGTTTCAAAGTTTCAAATGACTATGAAAGGAAACTGCAGAATAATTTCTGGAAGTGCAGCATTGTCAATGATCATGCAGCCCACCAACAGCTGGAGCTGAATCCAGAATTGCTTCTTCCAGCTGTGCAGGAATTCATTCCACTGGCAAGCACTGGTCCATGGGAACAAATGATCCCCTAGCTCTGGGCTGAATGGCACCCAGGCTGCAGTGCAGATTGGAGGAAACCTTGTCACTTGTTATTGGTCGCCCAGTGCACTCATCCTTCTGCAGACAAGGAGCAAACAACACAGCTGGAGTGCTGTCCTGGGTAAATATACATACAGGTGGCTTTTCCAAAGCAGTGCATCTTTTCCCAGTGAAATACATGACCTCTTCTTACCTGTGGAATTGTGATTGAAGACACCTGTGAGCCAGATCTGTGGGAGATTGCAAAGGAGCAAAGCTTTGGGATTTGGGCACACTTCTCTTGGTTTCTTTGCTCAGGCCTTTGGTGAGCACAGAACACACCTTTGACTAGACAGGATCTTTTGGATCCATTGTCCCTCAAACAGGTCAACAGGTGACTCTGTTGTAATGCCAAGTAACAAAGAGCAGCACAAATGACACAAAGAAAACCTGGCCAAAGAGGAGGAGGAGAGGCCCAATGCGGAAAGCATGTGGTGAGACGCTGGCACATCGAGTGAGCTGCACTCCCATAATCTCTAGGCTAGCAGGTCCTGGTCTCACATTCTCCTTTTGTTTTTTTTCAATTTTGTTTATTTATTTACTTTTTTTCATCATCAAAAAAAATATAGAATTAAAAATATGTCATCAAAACTTAAAGACAGAATCAAAACACGTTAATTCAAAACTGTATCTAAAGATCAGAACATATGTACAGCTCTAACTGTGAAGCTGTTATGTTTGCCCAATTATCCCATCATAAAAAAACCCCAAACAATATTAAAAGTAGTCGCAATTTCATTTGAATAGTTAAAATAAAAAAATATAAAATTGGATACAATATAATTTGATTAAAATAAGGGATAATTTGGTTCAAATAATAGCACATAAGCAAAAACAACCGCGGGGTACGGAGTGCGGGGTTCAATGACCCTTGCCACTTCACGTACAAGCTTGCCAAGTGAAAATCACCCCTTATATGCTATGTGTCAATTCCATCTCCTCCCATTTTCGGTTCGTCATATCTCTATCTCCGCCTTCATTACCACCTTTAGCACGCATGCGCCACCACTCGGTTTGGTGGTCGCACAAGTCTTTGGGGGTCGTCACTGATGAAGGCTCTGTAGTCTTCTTCGTTGTCCTTTAATTCACCTTTGGGTTACACATGCCCACCAAGCCAGTACAATGTAAGCCAAGACAATGTATCACTGCATCTACATATCAAGGCAATAAATCCCTTATAATTAGCATTTTCTGGGATCCAACCAGGTTCTTGGTCATTTTTAGCAACTGTATCTTCAGCTTCTTTCCTGTGGTCCTTGAGAACATCTGCTGGGAAGGGCGGGTGAAGCCCCTCCTCTCCCTCTCTTCTTTGGCATTACAACTTTAAACTATTTTATTATTCTCAAATATTAATTACTGTATCAATATTGACTACTGTTTAAATATTTATCAGCAGAAATCATACCTATTTATCACAGACTGATGTCACTGGAAAAATTCCCTCTTTTCCAAAGGTTTTCATTTGCTTTGGCTGTACTTTGTATGGCTGCAGGTCCTTTGGCTTAACGAAGTATCTTGGCGGTTACTCTTGGTAATATATCTTGCTAATTCTGCCCTTGGAGGAATTACTCAGTTCTGCAGTCCTTATTACACGCCCTGTTCTAAAAGACTTTTATATTGTTTTCCCTCTCTATGTGTTTCCACACTTGTTCAACAAGGTTTTCTTTCTAAGAATATTAGTCACAATATCCCAAAGGATTAAAAAATGCTTAGGTATTTTTCCCTAAGTATTTACTAAAGAAAAATAATAATAATAAAAAAAAAAACCTGTATGCATGCTGGATGTAAAATACAAACAGAAATAAACTTGAGAGTTCTCCCAAAAACCTTAAGAAAAAACCCCATGTATTCTATAAAACCTGGAATATTCATCTACAGTATACAAAAATGGGCATGTTCTAGAAGAGAAAATTTGTGCAATGGTTCTGCACAGAATTCTATGCTTTCAAGCTTTTTGCCCTTCAGGGGCAGTGCCATTCTCTGAACTGTAATGCTCTGAGCATGTTCTGCTCACCATGGCAGCTTTCTGCTCTGCCCTGGTACAGATCATCCTCCCAGCAAAGGGGGAGTGCAGCCACCACAACTCGCAGCACCTTCCCACACAGCAAGAACCTGAAGGAGAGAAATGGCTTTCACCAGCTGCTGCAGGTTCTAATAGTGCCACCTCTCAGCTGCTGAAAGCCTGAATTTCTGTGTTGCAGTGTGGTAGTTTATTGAGTCAAATGTTGTTATATAGTGGTATGTTCAAGTGTTCCCCGAGTTATTACAGTTAGTTTCTCCCCTCAGTTATGCCTTCCTACCCAAGTGTCTCTCAAGGAATCCCCTCCCTCCTCACCAGATTTTTCCCTGTCTGTCAAGACAACCCAGCCCCTTTGCCCCACCCATCAGCCCAAACCCTACCCTTTGTTCCAGAAAGTTCCCTGTCTCTCACCCTAAGATCCAATCCCTATCCCAACGCTCTCTCTTTCCCTTGTTCTGATTTGTTGTAGCCCTCAAAACCACACCCCAAGAGTCGCTTATTGGTTACTATATGGTGTCCACCCCCTGTTTTGAAAGATTTTAAAAACCAGTGCACAGGGGTGCTGCGGGTTCTCTGAACATCTGTTCCCTTTGGGAATTCTGACTTGTAGAACCTTCCCCCTGCCTCTCCTGATGAATTTGCTGCCTGCACTTTACACCGCAGAAGAGCCTCCTCTGTTTCCTCCACTCGGTCCTCCAGAGGTCTCTACTGCTCGGCATTTGGCCTAGAGGTTCTGGCTCAGGCAAAACCCTAACCTAGCCAGATCCCCACTCTTGCCGTTTTCCTTGGAGCATCACAGAGCTAGCCAGGGCTGTGGAGGGCAGTGACAGTGACCCATGCCCCAGCATGACACAGCCCCCAGAACCACACCTGCCAGGCCACAAACCCCAGCCCTGGTCCCCACTGCTGGCCTCAGGGGCTCCTGGGCATCCTCACCCCGAGTGCAAAGGCAGCCTCAGGAGCCCCCCAGGGCGCTCTGGATCCAGGCTGCAGACACCCTAAAGCCAGCACTGAAAGAGACGTGGATGGGGACTGCAGCTGGATCTTGCAGTGCTCACCACTCCTGACTACTCTCTAAGTGAACCCAAACCTCATTTGCAGCACCTTGAGCACATTGACCCTGCTTGCCCCTCCTGGAACGTGGTGTTCCCACATCCTACACCAGCCCTTTGCAGGGAGTGACCAGCTCCCAGTTGCTCTGCTACCCTGGCCTTACTTTCTGTTTGCCGGCAATGAACTTAACGGATACACTCCTGAGAAACCTAGCCCAACCTTTGCTTCTCAGGAGCTCTGTGGCAAAAAGACTCCACTAGTCCCTTGTTTTGCACAGAGAAGGAGGTCCTGACAAAGCATAAGGCACAGGCAGGGCTCTGGCATATGAATTCATGAGCCACAGGATTCCACCCATTGTTGTTCCTAGCTGCTTTGCTGATATTTTAGAGCCAGTTCTGGACAAGGGCTGCTGCTGACAGGATAGAAAAATATGGAGAAAAAAAGGTGCAGGAGACAACAAAAAAAAAAAACCAAGGGGGAAAACCCTTAGAAATACAGAGCACAACAGAAGTCCTTGGAGATGGTTCAATAGAAAATGCCAGCAGCAGTGAGCAGAGCCTGAGGTTGCTCACTGCCACCCCAGGGGCTCCTCAGTCCCCTGCTGGTTTGTGTCTGATGCAGCCCTGCCTGGAAAGGGCTCCAGGCTCTGGTGTTCCTAGCTTGCTCCAGGCTACATCCTTAGCAGCACTGAAAGAAGAAGTGAAACAAAGAGCCATTTTCTGTGCTGCCTGCAAACTCTTCTCCTTCAGTGCCATTGCCAGAGATCATCCCTCTGTCAGCTTGGCACTGTGCCTACTGCATCCTTCCTTGTCCCTGTCCCTTGCATCAGCTCCTGCACATCATCAGCACTCGCTGTCCCACATCATGAACAGAGAGAGCTGTGTCAGAAGAGCAAGGAGTGCATTTTCTTGGCCTTTCTAACAGACACAAGAAGCATGAGTCCAAATAACTTTGTTGTTTGTTCCTGCCCTCCTTTTCGATAACTCTTTTCTGCTTTAATGCAAAAGCTTCTTTTCATACATGGATGGAATGATCTGGAATTGGTAGTTCCTTCAGGCTGTCAGGCACCATGGGAGTTTTCTCTTGTCTCTGATGAGGATTTGGTGAATTTTCCATTGGTCACTTGGTGGTGTCACCATGGGCTGAGCTCAGCGGCCGATTCTGCTGTCCCCAGGGGATGCATTGGGATGCCAAGCCCCTCATGGCTGGGATTCGGGGGAGGGCGGGCTCGGAGCGCCCAGGGCCTGGGCCCTTGAGGAGCTGTTGCTGGCGCTGGCTGTGCTCAGCCCGCTGTGCCGAGCAGCCGCGGCCATGGAGACACAGGCGGGAGCTGTGGCCGAGGCCGGCAGGCGGCCCGTGCCGGCTCGCAGCTGCGAGGACGCCGGCAGCCTGTGCCCTGAGGCCGAGGCCGTGGCGGGCGGTTTGCGGGCAGGGCTTTTCCGAGCCGGCCGCAATGTGCTGCCTCCCGTGTGGGCCCGGCTGCGGCAGAAGCAGGCGGGAGCGCGGCGGGGCCGGCAGCGGCGGGCAGAGGCCGCAGAGAGCAGCAGCCCGGCCGGGCCCGCAGCGGAGCGGCATGGAGCTGCCGGGCAGCCCTCGGCCGTGTCTGTGCGCACAGGGCAGGAGCAGAGGCAGGAGCCGCGGCAGGAGCCGGCCATAGCGGCAGCTCGCCGTGCCCGGGGCCGCAGCCGCAGCTCTCCCCTGCCGGCCACAGCAGCAGCCGCTCGCCTCCGAGGCTCCGGCGCTTCCCGAAGACGAGGGGCCCGGCCCCCAGCACGCCCTGGAGCCCCGCAGCCAGAGGAGCTGCCGGCGCCGCAAAGGGCAGCGCAGAGGGCGCAGGTTGAGGAGGAGGACATGAGGCTCCCTCTGGGCCGGGCTGTGGCAGCTGTGCCCTGTCAGCCTTCGCCTTGAGCCCTTTGCTTCTTTTCCATGAGCCTTGATCCCCGTCTATGGCCAAGGGCCCCCACAGCCCTTTGCAGGGCTGCAGGAAAAGCTGCCTCAGTCACAGAATCACAGAATCCCTGGCTTGGAAGACAGACACTTTCAAGATGATCGAGTCCAAACTATGGCCTAATACCTCAACTAAAGCACGGCACCGAGTGCCACATCCAGTCTTCTTTCAAAGGCTTGCAGGGATGGTGAGTCCACCAGCTCCCTGCAGGGGTCTGTCCCAGGAAGAACCAAGATAACACTGGGGCCTTCTACCCCCCGGCGCTTGGAGCTCTGGAAGTTTGTCTTTCTGCTTAGGCAAAGGCCATGGAAAAGGACTGGGAAAAGTAGTCACAAATCGAGTAGCCTACAGAGCTCTAAATTGATGTGCAAGGAATACAGAAAAGACAGAAAAAAAAAAAGGCAAAACCCAAATGGCATCAGCAAAGTCTTGGGCATGAAGACGTAGCTGCAAAGGGTCTTCTCAGCCCTATTTCTTTGTATTTCTGGGAACCAGAGGAATCCTACTTGAGCCTCTGGGGAGATGGGTTTGGGAGGTAAAAGTTCATGTCTTTTTTCTCCTTGGGGCAGCTCCTGTTGCTAGCATCAGCTGAGCCTCTCTCCAGCCTGATGCCTGTTCTGATTGTTGCAGCAAAACAACTGATGGCAGACAGAAGACACTGACACTTGCAGAGACGTGACTTTTTCCAGTGCCAGCTGGGAGTGGGAGTCAGAAGAAAAACTCATGAAAGCACAACTCCATTGGAAGATTGCCTTCCTTTTCATTGCGTAAAGAAGCTCTAGATCCACTTGTGAATTGTCAGTTGTTTGTTAAGGATGGCAAGTTTTCTTTCCTGATTTTTTTCATGTGGTTTGGAAGTGGATGAGGCTCTTGTTCATTCACAAACTCCAGACCAAAGTGCCTTTGGAAGATGGCCCACGTGGCAGTTTTTGCCCAGCCATGGTACTTGTGGATAGAAGAAAGCAAGGGCAATGGTATTTGCAGCCAAAACCCAGCAAAGCTTGGCTCAGCCAAAACATCCTCGGGAGAGAGAGGCCTCCAGCTGTTCCTAGAAATCAGCAAGTTCCAGCCAAATGGTTGTGTAGCACTAAGTGCAATCTCTTTGCCTGGATCAGAGCCTTGCTCAGCTGAAGAAGCAGAAAGATCAGCAAGGAGCTCCCAAAGGCCCCTCAAATAATTTTGATTTTGCTCATCTTGTGTAAGTTTGCAACTGAACGTGTGTTTGCAGTTGAGCTAATGAGAGAAAAAAAAAGTAAATAGAGGCTTTACGGTGGGGCCCTGACATTGCACAAGAGGAATCACCGGTGTGCATTTAATTGGAGCTCTCTCAATCCTATAAAAGTATTGTAGCCCTGATTAAAAATAGGCCGATATGAACCAATTTGGAGAGACAGAGACTAAAATGGCTTATGGGGGTTTTTTTAAGAGTGAGAAAAACTACCCAAAAGGTGTTGTTTTGTGGCATTTTAAAATATACTACCTCAAAATTACCAACTTCAATAAATCAAGAGTTTAAAATGGAGTGTTTAGGTATATGAATAATTAAAACCACAAAAATGTGAAGATATGAATGCATGTTTTCATAAAAATCATGAAATTATAGACCAAAAAATACATGCCCTGAACTACAATGCAAAGGCAGGTAGAACTGTACTTGAATGATTTCTTTTTAGATTGCTGGAGTTTTTTCCTTGTGAGGAGGAGCTCGGGTATTGCTGAAGAAAAGTGGCACAAGCAGGACGGGGCAGCGTGCTGTGCTCCATGCAGAGGCTGCCAGGGGCTGCCCAAAGAGTGCCCTGCTGCAGCCAGAGCCCTCCTGGCCTGGGGCCCGGGAGCAAAGGGCCAGGGCAGCCACCTCTTCCTCGTCCTGACCCTGCCACCGCTCCCTGCTGCTGCTGCTGCTGCTGCTGCTGCTGCTGCTGCTGCTGCTGCTGAGGGAAAGAGAAGATCCTCCTAAGGCCCCATGAACGAATGCACTTACGCAGCCCTGGGGATGCCAGTGAAGGAAACCGTGTGTCACATAAAGCATGTGTGACCAGAGTCACCAACACCACCTAAACATGGAATTGTTGCACCTCTCTAGGACAGGCAGAAATTTATAGAATTAACTGGGGACTTTAAGGCAGAAGAGGCCGGAGGAGGAAAACAACTCTGATGGAAAAAAACGACCATATCTGAAGGGGGAAACATCTCTGCCTGCTCAGAATTGGTCGAGGGAGCATGCCTCTAATCCTCTCCTAAAAGGGATGCTTTAGGTGAGCTTTGCATCTCCAACTGCCTTGGACCAGAGCCAGAAAGATTCAATTATGTAAATGTTACATAGATAGATAGATAGATAGATAGATAGATAGATACATACATACATACATACATACATACATAGATACATAGATAGACAGACAGATCTCATTACTGAAATCTCTCTTTACTGTCCTCTCTATTGCTACACACATCAGAACTTGGTAGCCAGTGCCCCACTCAACTACAATCCTGAGATTGCTCACCTGTTGCTTCAAAAAAGCACACTCTTGGGGAATCTGGAGCATGTAGGTCCTTATGGAATGCAACCAGACACTCAGAGCATTGCACTGGGAACTGCACTCTTTGTGCATCTGTGCTCAGGCAAGTTCTTCTCTTGGACTCGACCACACTGATGGTGCTAAAGTGGCTGGAATCAGAAATGCAGCCCAGCCCACCCCAGCTCCTCTGATCCCTGAGCACCAGCTGGAATGCAAGGGCATTGATTTCCTGCTCAATTCCCAAACACAACACACACTGATTCTCTGGGCTGCCAAAAGACACAGGAGCCGTTAACCTTGAAAGTGATGTGTTTCTGCCAGTGCTAGAAAAGGGCAGCAAAAACTGAGAAAAAGCTCCCTGGAGAAAGAGAAATTACACAAGGCTTCTCCTTCGAGCAAACAAACAAATAAACAAAATATGAAAGTGTTACCTACTCCAGTGTCTAAAGCACTTGGATGCACTGAAGAGATGTTTGGCAGGGAAGCAGCCCTTGTGCTGAGCATTGGCTCTATGGATCTAAGGCAGGGATCTATGGCAGTCTGCCTGAAGGTCCCTCAGGAGCCCCCATTGTCCAGGTTAAAGCTCCCTCAGCACATCCTCCCTGGCCCTGTGCTGCACCCCCTTGCCCAGCTCCCCTGTCCTTCTGTGCACTCGCTGCAGCCCCTCCATGACTTTCTGCTTCCCAGGGCCCACAGCTGCACACAGCACTCCAGCTGTGGCCGCAGTGCTGCCCAGCACAGGCCACGCTCACTGCCCTGCTCCTGCTGCCCCACTGCTGCTGGCACAGCCACCGTGCCCTTGGCCTTCTTGGCCCCCTGGCCCCACGCTGCCTCATCTGCAGCTGCTCACGGCCGCCAGCCCTGCGTCCTTTGGGCCCACGCAGCTCCCCAGCCACAAAGGTGCCCATTGCACTTCAGGTACAGCAGGCACCATTGCAAGACGGTCTTCCTGTTCTACAACGACATCTTCTAAGTAGATATCATAAAGTGTGATAAGTATAGAATTGTAAGGCACTCTGACTAAATCAAAATGGTCTAATTCAACTGTACAGGAAATTGCTCTTAAGTAAATATTCCACCCTATCTGCCGTCAGCAAGCAAGGTTCTCTCTGCAAAACTGGATTTGTAGTTCTTTAAAGCTCTGAGATGGAAATTTTAAAATATCCACTTATGCCTTTGTTATTTTCATTGCAGGCATGAAAACTGATTTTCTTTCAGCCTTCCTTGCTGGCCCTCTACACTCTGTTGCTACTGACCAAGCTCTCAGCTTCCTCTACAATTCTTAAGCACCAGGAACATGAAATGTTCCTTTCTCACTCACCTCAGGGTCAGCACTGCTGAATGCACACTTCAGGTGACCTGTAGTGGGCAGGGAAAATGAACCACATGGTGTGAGAAAACTGCTTGGGCTGCTGAATCCAACAGAAAAGTCAACCCAAACAGAGAAGATTTCCCATTTTGTAACATCCCTCCAGGAGACACCTTTCATTCACACAGCCAGCAAGGGGTCAGGACAATATTCTTGCTTGTGCCTACACTTCAACCTGTTTAGCCAGTAAATGAATACAAACATGACCAAGAAAATCCAAATTGTTCTTTAACACTCAATGCTCCTGTTCTAGAAAACACATAAAATGGCTTTTTAAATCCACTCCTTCAGGTCTTTTTTTTGGGTTTTTTTTCTTTGTTTTTTTTTTTTTTTTTTTTTTTTTTAAATCAGTTGCATGCACTAATTCTCTTTAATTTGCTGGAAATGCTTGCCCAGAAATGCTTCCTCAAAATCCCCTCTGAGCTGTGGCGGACACTCACTGCTTTAGAGTTTACATTTCCTTGCAAAGAGAATCACTAGCTAAGCACTTGGTAAAGGGTCAAGTTAGAGAGTTAAATCCTTTCATGACAAAATTTAAAAAGAAATAAGCTTTCCATGAGTTCTGGGAACAACTGCAGAGATTTTAAAAGGCATTCCAAGAAGGTCTGCCAGTCTGCATTTTCAAAGCTGTCTTGCTTGTCCCAGCAGCCTGAGGAAATGACAGACTCTGCTGCCACAGACTCTCCCGTGAAGGGAACGGAAGCCCTGCAGGTTCCCCTGCAAATGCTGCCCCTGTGGCTACAGACACCCCCTTTTTAGCTGAACCTCTTGGCAGGAGCTTTACCAAACCACTGGCATCCTAATGCTCTTTCTCCTACAAAATCAGAAACTCAGCCACCAAGAAAGAGCAGGAAGACATAGAAAAGCCAGGTTAGGATACACCCTAACCTAAGTAGAATGGAAAACTCTACTTATGTGCAAAGTGGGTAACATAACACGCGGAAAAAGAAATGCCATAAGCAGCAAAAGCTGCCCTGGCCAGATAGTGAAACATTGTTATTTTTGAAAGTTAGGTAAATAGATGAAACAATGCTCTTGTCAGTGGGCAGCTACCCACTGACAAAGGTGCCAATCAGGAAAGTTCTCCTGAATCTGAGCCAGCACTAGGGCTGCTCTGACACTCAGGCCTTCTGTGCACCAAGGCAACCTTCTGATGCCACTATGACGATGTGGCAACCATGCCCTGACATCACAAAGCAAACGCTCCATGTTGGTCTGTGAATTTATGCCAAGCAATAACCAACCTTCCCTACAGCAAACACAGAAGAGCCTGGGAAGTTTTCCTCTGTCACAAAGCAGCACAAATTCCCCTCAGGGGCCAAACCCTGTTGTTCAGGGGATCCAAGAGGAGCTCCAAGAGTGCCCCAAGCACCTACAGCCTGTACCCCAGCTGAGCACTCAGATGGGATACAAGCAAAGGCAACCAGACCAAGAAAATGGCCCACAGCCCAGGGCTCCTGTGGATGTACATCTCTGCCTTTCTTTCCCTTTGGAAGTAGTCAAACTGGCAACTTGAGGGGAAACCAAGGGCTTTGTGGGGGCTGCATTGCTCTGCACACACCCAGGCCACCCGTGGCACAGAGCTTTGGTGCCTAAAAGGATAAACCAGCTGGAAAATGTTTCATTTTGACCTTTCTTACCTGCTAACAGAAGTTGCCAAAATGAAAGTTTCCAAGCAGGGCCTGATCCCTGTTGCCAGCTCTGGGCTAGAAAGGAGGCATTACTTTGTTTCAGTGGTGGGTGCATAGGGAATCACTTCCCTAAGCCCTGCACACCCAGCAATCTCACCTACCCGTTTTGTATCCATGGAACTAAGACATATTCAATACTTTGCTGAAACTCATAGGCTAAACATTACCTCAAATTTATTGACATATTTCAATCACTTCTCAGAATTTACTGACATGAGAATAGGAGTGTCCTGTAGGTCCCTGCTGGTCGTTGCCACAGGTTCAGGAGGCGATCCATGCACAAAAGAACCTAAGACACAACTGAGCTTGCAAAGCAACTTTATTCCATTAGTTGCAGTAGCAAATAATACATACCAACCCCTGGATTCCCAAAAATGTGCTGAGCAGGAGAAGGAGATGGAGCGTGGTGCTCGGCAGCAGGGGCAGTTAGGCAGTGCACTTCCAGGACATCCTCTGGATCAAAACGCTGTGCATCTCATCCTTCTCACCCTTCCAGCTCAGAACCAGGCCTTGTATCTCCTGCTAAGGATGTGGAATTTTCCCAGTTACAGCACCAGCTCACACATGGCTGGCGTGTGAGATGATGGCTCAGGATGACTCCATGACTCCCTGCCACCGACGGCTCCATTGTTCCCCTTTCACAGCTTGACTGCCCACTGATTGACCAATACATTGTTTCTCTTTCAAGGGTCAAGGTCCCCCATGTTAAACAAGACACTTTCCTTCACTGTCTTGTGAACCTGCTCAAACATGGATCAAATATGGCAGGGCTTCGGGCCCGTCTCTGGTTCCTGACACAGTTGTTTGGGAAATATTCCCATTCCTCAAATTCTCCTTTGGTGGTCAAGAGCCTCCTAAAAACACTTTCTTCCCTTTGAATGCATTCCAGCTATGTTCTTAGCAGGGGCACTCTCCTTATTCTCAAGGCCAAGATCGCCAGTTGCACACAGTAAGCACTGCAGTGGGGGAATACAGGCTTCAGCACTCCTGTTAAAGCTAAAAGAATTCACAAGACTAAACCCTGTTTGTTACACGCCTCTTCTTCCTATTCTGGGAATCAAACACAAGCGTTTCATCAATACACCCTGCAAGTGCTCTTGCTGAGTGAAGCCACATTGCTGTGTCAATAAAGCGGCTGGGACTCAGTTTCTTCATGCAGGGAAAGCCAATTCTTCATTCACATAACTCATTTTTACACGGTTTTCACAGATCTCGTGTTCAGTCCAGCTGGCTGGTAGTTTCCTTGCCACACAATTTATTGCTTAGAAGGTGTATTAGTGTGTACATGCAAAGACTCACTCTTTTTAAGACTCACTCTTACTCAGGTGATTACATTTTTTTTCATGGATGCTCATGGGAGAGATTTCTTGTTTATTAGAGATGCAAACAGTTTTCTTAGCACAATAGCTTGTTGTGCTAACTGCACTCATGACTGTTCCCATGGGAAGTTTGCTGGCTGCATGTAGAAGATGTAACAGGCTATCTGGGAATTTACTATAGCAAGGCCTGATTTTATAAGGCCTTTCTTTTCTAATAACCCTACCTGTGTGCAACACATTATGACTTTCTTTCAGAAATTAATGAAGAAAACACAAATTGCCTGCTCAAACCCTTCTGCCCCCTTCCAAATCAGTTCACTCCACAAGCACAAACCTCAGGCACATCCCCGACTGCCTCTCTCCCAGCAGCTCAGAGCTGCATTGCACAGTGCATGCTGTGCGCCACAAAGCACAAAGCAGGCTGGCCTGGTGGGCCTGAATATTTCTGCCAATCACTCTGCATCTCACACCTTTGCTCAGGCTCAGTGCAGAACTGCAGGGTTGCAGGCGCTTCCTCCCAGAGCTGCGTGAGGCGCTGGCTCCTGCAGGTGTGCCCTGTCAAGCTGTCCCTGCCTCACGCTGGCCTCACTTCCCTGGCACAAGTGCCGGCCTGAAGGAGATGCCCTGTGCTCCAGCCTGCCGAGCAGCCCAGCTCCCTCCCATGGTGACCAGAGTGCTGCACACACTGCTGGCCTTTGCCAGGGGTTGCAGGGCAGCCTGCAGAAGAGGAGGAATCCTCAGCCAGCCCAGCGGCCCGCGGCTGCCCTTGGCCTTTCTCTGCTCCTGGGCACACTCCAGACGGCCAATGCCTCCAGGCCGGGCTGTGCCCAGCACGGCTGCGCTTCCCCTCGGCAGCAGCCAGCTGCCACCTGGGCTCTGAGAGCGGAGGATTCGCCCGCTCCCAGCAAGAGGCACCCAGGGCCCGGCTGCTGCCTCTTGCAGCTCCAAGGGCCTCCTTCCAGCCTGCCTCTGCCGGGGCTCAGGCTGCTCCGGCCTCTGCCGGGGCTCTGCTGGGGCTCCAGCCCGGGCAAGGCCGGGCCCACTCTCACCTCACAGGCGCTGACAGCTCTGCACCACAGGAGACCTTCCCGAGCACCCTCTCTGATCTTTCTGCTTTCTCACTTGAGCAAGGCTCTCCTCCAGCCAAAGAGATTATTGCATTTAGGGATCCAAATCCAAGTGGCAGGAACCCCAATGCTCTGCAGTCACAGCTGAAGGCCTGAACCTGCACAAGATGTTTGGGCTGCCTCATTCTTCCTTTGTTTTTGCCTTCAAATGCCATTGCCCTTACTGCCTCAACTAGAAATATCACAGCTGTGCCATAACCAGCCAGTGGGTCATATTCCAAAGGCAGTGTGGTCTGGAGAGGATGAATGAAGAGGAGCCCTCCTCACTTATGAAACCATACAAAAGAAGCCATATGTGTGACTTAGCACCCATAAAAAACAACTGGTAATTCAGAAGGAAATGTTGAATTTTCTGAAGGGGTCAGAAGGAGGAGAATCTTCCAAATGAGTTGATGTTTCAGAAACTTTATTAATTACAACTCTAATCTATAATTCTATGCTACAAATCTGTTCAGCAACCCTACTCTACAATCCTACTCTAAATTGGTAACAGAGATAACATCTTGACATGATTGCTATGTTCTCGTCTCCGAGGGTTAGGGTTAGGGTTAGGCTTAGGCTTAGGCTTAGGCTTAGGCTTAGGTTTAGGTTTAGGCCTAGGCTTAGACTTAGGGTTGGGGTTAGGGTAAGGGTTACAGATAGGGACAGGGTTAGGGTTTGGGTTTGGGTTAGCATTTAAGGTTAGGGTTAGGGTTTAGGGTTAGGGTTTAGAGTTAGGGTTATTCGTCTTCTTCACTGAGTTGATGAGTTGTGCCAGGATGAATGGTGGCTTGGCTGAAGTTACAAATGGATGCTGTCCACCGGAAAAAAAAATACAACAAAGAACAGTGAACCATTACTTTCCAAGCTCATTGCTTCAGGGACTCAATCAGGATACATCAAGTTCCTGGAAAGACCCAGAAAGAGGAGCAATGGGACCATCTGCTCCCCAGTCATCTCCAGTGTGCAAGACCTTGCCATCACAGGCAAACCTGGCCCAGAATCCCACTCATCTGTTTATTGTGATGTATTCATCATGCTGGGATTTTTGCCCTGCCAGTGCTCTAGAAATGGCACTTTGTGTCCCTAGGTTTTCTTCCTTTCAGGAAACTCCAATGACTCACACAGGCCCCTGCCTTTGAAAGACAGGCACTGTGCTGATTCCCACAGGGACAGAAAGCAGTGTCTACCTTTCCATGCCCTGCCCCTCGTGTGCTGGATGGCACCTTCCTTCCCAGCAGGGCCAGCCCAGTGGCACTGGGCCCTGCAGTTCCCTCTCTGCCACACAACCTGGCAGTAACCCTGGCGCAGTTCCCGTCTGCTTGAGCGTGCCAGGCAGCAGATGGGGCTGGGACAACTCCCTCCAAGCTGTCCCTGTTTGCGTGGCAGAAACCTCTGAGGGTGGGCTGGGGGGCACAAACCAGGGCCCCTCAGAGGCTCACAGTGAGCCCCCCACAGCCCCTCCTGCCCACAGCCAAATCTCTGACCCCTAGGCTGGGACTGGCTTCCTTAGGTTCCTCCACCACCATTTCATGTCTCTGTACCCCACATTGCTCTACTTCAATTCTTTTGCCATTAGATAAAACTGAACACCCCACCAAATCACAAAAGAGGGTGACTGAAACAGTCAGAGGACAGAGCGCCTCTCCTCTCAAGAAATGCAGAGGGAGCTGGGGTTATTCAGTTTTGTGAAGAACAGGCCCCGGGTAGACTTTATTGCCACTTTCCAAGACTTCAGAGTGGCTTTGAAGAAAGTGGGGGACATCTTTTTTAACAGGGCCAGTTACAATAGGATATGGACAAATATTTTTAAACACAAAGGGCATCTAATCAGAGTAGATCTAAGGAAAAACTTGTTTCTCGGAGTATGGTGCAACCCTGGCACAGCTTGCCCCAAGAGCTTGTAGGAGCCCCATCCCTGCAACCATTCTGGCTCTGGTGGCAAAGGGCTCTGAGCAACCTGATCTCTTTAAAGAGGTCCCTGCTCATTGCAGGACACTTGCACCACAGGACCTTTATAGGGCCATCCAGCCCAGCCCAGTCTAGGATTCCTCACCATTTTCATTTGAAGAGCACCAAGAGTGGAGGTGAGGAGGAAGGGGGCTCATCTGCTGCCTTGGACTTGAGTGGAAGAGGAGCCCATCCCTCAGAGCCTGTTTCACCTGCAGCCCCTTCACATTTTACCTGCAGGAGCTCCTTGGCAGACCAGCGCTTCTCCTCGTCTGTCTGCAGGCAGCAGCTCAGGAAGTCACGCAGCAAAGCCGAGAGGAGCTTGGGCTGCCGCAGCTGTGGAGTCCCTACTGTGGCTATCAGGTGTGTAGCCTGGAGAAAAAGGAGACACCAGGCTCCACCTCCTGCTTTCACATCTCTCAGGCTCTCCCAGATCCCTTTGTTTAACCTCTGTTCTGCAGTGGCAGTTTCTGCCCTGGCACAGACCCAGAGATAACTTTCCTTTACCAACCAAAAACCCAAACCCCGATGCAGCCACAGCTTTTCCACCATCCCTCAGATCTTGCCTTGGCAGCTGATTTCATTGCCTGACCTAGTTAGTGGGAACTACATCAGCAAAAGGACATTTGCATCTCTGAAGATTCATGCCAGCTTCAGAGGCTTTTTGGAAGAGGGACTTTGCTATACTAACTAATTTCAAGGGTTAGTACATGAAGGGCATCTCTGCAGTGCTTTTTGGTCCTTTAAGCGCATGTGCCCTAGAAAAAAACTCATCAGGCTTTTTGTGCTGTTCTTGAAAACAATGGTAATTGGAAGAAAAGAAAGGAAATCCATCAGTTAATACCCAGATAGGGAACCAAACATTTACAATCTCCTCTTCAACACAGACACATTAAGGTGCCTGCACAAATGTATTGGGATGAAAATGCCTGCTTGGGCACACAGGAGCCACCTGCAGTTCTGTCTCTCAGCAGTCTGAAAATTTCAGCTTCCCATTTTTGCAGCAAAAGAAAAATTGTCTAGGTCAGAAGAAGGAGAGGCTCCATCCCTATGGCCACCCTCTAGTCATTTGGCTACTCAAGTCAATGCATGAATGGTAGGCCCATCCCAGAAAGTGCCAGGAATCACTGGGAGGTTTTGGCAGGCCCTCTGCATCACCAGGCTCTGGCTTGGTGACGTGCAGAATGTTGCTTGGGCTAGGAGAGAAACACGGTCACTGAGTGTTTCAACAGCACTGCACAAGAAGCAGAAGAGACTCTGTGGCCTTTACACCCTCATGCCCATGTTTCCCAATAAGAAGAAACTGCACACAGGGTTAGGTTCCTCTCTAAAGACCACAGTTTTAGAAACTTTGTTGGGTTTGGGTTTGGGTTTCCTTCCTTCATTTCTGGAAAGATAACAACACTCTTAAGATGCTCTTTTCCTGTTATTAAGGCCATCTACACAGACAAAAGAACTGGAACCACTAACCCAAATGAAAGTGTTGCCTGAGAACACTTTGTTTGTTTGGAGTTTGTTTGCATGTGGTAAGGCTTGAATTCCCCCACTGATGCAACCAAAAGTCCAGCAGATGCTGATGTGTTGCAGGGACATTTGTAGGAGGGGACCTTGGTGGAAGTAGTTCCAGCAGATGGCAATGGGATTTTGTCCAGTGGCACACAGGACATGGGACAGGTGAGAAAGACAGTGGGATCAGTGAGTATTTGCTCCTTACCGTGCCAGAACTTTCACTCAAGTAAGGAGGTTCTTGTTCTATCATTTCAATTCCCACAATTCCAAAAGACCATATGTCCACTTTGGGGCCATATGGTTGACCTGTCACCACTTCAGGCGCCATCCACCAAGGAGTCCCGGTTAGCGAGCACCGTCTGCTCTGCTCAGGGGTGAGCTGAGTAGCGAGGCCAAAATCAGCTGAGGAGAAAACAAAATACTGGTTTTATCTGAATTCTGTGCAATTAGGAAAGCAAGCAAAAGAATTCCCCAGTGGAAGTTTGAAAATGTGCTGTTGAATCTCCTGGCATTGGTGACTTTAAAAATCCCCCCATTTTTTACACTGCCTCTAGCGGTGGCTTTTGTTCTTTGGAAACTTTGGACTTGTAACTCCCTCCCTCTGGAAGGGACACACACAGAGCAAGGCCACTCTTGACTGCTTGTGGTTCCTTATACCTCTGTGCATGTTGCAACTGTGCCCTCAGCTCACAGCAGGGGTCCCTGCACTGCCACCAGCACCATTTTTGGGGGGCTGGCAGTCACTCCAAGCAGCCCCACACCCACATCCCTGGAACACTGCACCTGACCAAGAATATACTGACCCAGTTTGACAGAACCGTCGGTTTTGAGAAGGATGTTGTCACTCTTCACGTCTCGATGGATCACATTGTTTGAATGAAGAAAATCCAGTCCTTGCAGGCACTGAGCGAGAAAACAGAAACAGAAGGGCAAAAATGAGTGATGTGATTTCATCACACAAGAAAGGAAACAAAGAATCTAAAAGATTCCCTCTCCAGGGGAATGGGGAGTAATGGCAGAACAGTAATGGCCACTGAGAGGAAGAGCTTGCTGCTCCAACACTTGCAGAGCAGGACCTTTCTGAGGAAAGGCACGTCAGCTTTTGAAAGGGCAACAGCACCTGCTGTTGTAGGCTGTCCCCTGCCAACCAGCCAGGATGACTCCTGCTGCAGTGCATGTGCTCAGAAGCAAAGAGCATTCTGGCTGCACTCCTATCCTTTTTAGCTGAGGACTGAGAGAAACAAGTCTCTCTCTTTTTTCTTTGCTGTTTGTTTCAAATCCTGCCACCAGCACCTTTGCTTTTACAGGCAAGGAATGCAGTGAAGACAGACTCCAGGCAAACATTTAGAGAGGCAAGGTGGAGAGCAGCAAATACAAATACAAGAGACAGAGCGAGAATACAACAGCAGGAGCTAAGAGTACTGGCACTGAGTACAGGGAGTGCAGGGGCACTGGCAGGCCTTTCACTTGAGATGCTTTTACTTGCCCATAGCATACCAGCAACACAGAAACAAAGCTTGGCAAAGGAACCTCTCCTGTTCTGAGCCCCTGTTTCCCAGACAATCCTGCCCAAGCCCTTGGAAACACAGCTGGGATTGCTGACCTCCCGACTGATGGCTGCTGTCTCATCTTCAGACAGGCAGGTCTGGCTGACGATATCGCTCAGGACACCTCCATCCATGTACTCTATAACCAGCAAGAGTTCCTCGCCTAGAAGGTAGCTGAAAGAAGGAAACAAGGGGGTAGAGATGAACATGCATGGCTACACTGATTTTTTGCTTCCAAGTTTCTTATTTCCAGATGCCTTTGTGACAAGGACAGAATCAAAGGAATAGATATTCCCTCTTGGCTGTGCATTGTTTGCAATCTGTGCAGTCTCAAAGAGAAAGACACATCTGTGAAAAAGGAGCTGTCTTAGAGGGGCAGCAGATGAAAAGTGCAGTTTAGAAACAGCCCAGATAAAAAACCTGTCAGGCATGGTGTTTCTGGAAATAAGCACCTAGTCTTCCTGGCATGCATAGCAATGGCAGGGAGGGGCAACAATCCAAGGTTAATCCACTTTAGGATGGTTCATCTGCACTTAAGAAACTTTAAAAAATCAATCCCAAATAAATGTGGAGGCAGTGAACTTTGAGGGTATTGAGTTAGGAAGATACAGCTGATCCAGGTTTTGAATAATTTTGGAGTAATTATCAAACTAGGTGTGCCAGGGAAGACTGATGCAGACAAGATGCACTCTCTTCTCATCCATTGGAGATGAGTAGAGACATATGAATAAATAAAAATAACAGCTTTACTTGCTGCCACTGACCAAAGTGGGTTTTTAACCTCTAATGTTTGCTTTATGTAAACACACATCCATGGGATAAGACCATGACCTCTCACCTGTCTAAATAATTCACAACATTGGGACTCCTATACCTCTTCATGATCGTTATTTCATTAAAGGTTAGCTCCTTCCTCCTCACTCCTTGAAGATTTTTTTTTTTATTGCCACCTAAAATGACATTGAAAATCAGTAACTTGGGAGGTTGGTGGCACGAGACCACAAGGCATGTGGAGCGAGTGATTTTGCAATGACACAGCTGAGCTGTGCCAAACTGCCTTGTGATTAGGCACTGCAGTAATTAGGAACTGACATTCCAACAGCCCATTTCTCTGCTCCCTTGGGAGCCAGTTACAGGACACGTGGGGGCACTGACATTTTGCCTTGACCACTTGCTAACAGCAGTGTCTCAGTTATCACCCACAAACCTCTGACCGCACTCTCTGCTGCTTTGTTTGGGACTCAGAAGAAGTAATCCATGCCTTAATACTCTGTGGATACATCTTGGGATATGGGCAGGGCTTAGGGCTTTCAGGGACGCCTTGCAGATCTCTCCCTACGTGCAGTTTCCAAGTGCAGTACTGCAGGTGGCCAAGGAACTACGAGTAACTTTCAGATGGATTTTCTGGCAGCCAGAAATGAGAATTCAGGACTCTGAAGCTGTAGCCCCAGAGAGCAGTGAGGTGCTCGCAGGCACCGCCTTTGTTTTAGCAATGGAGAGCGAGTGAGCGCGTCCTTCTCTGAAAGGAACCGCTGCCCTCCGTGCCTTCCTTCCGGCAGCTGAGGAGGACAAAGTCCTAGATGTGTTCTGTGGGCTGGCACCAGTCTGTGCTTCTTGTGCCTTTTCAGTACAGCTCCGCCCAAAGCTCCAGCCACAGCTCACACCAGAGGGGAAAGCCCTCGAGTGCAGCAGAGCCTGCAGGGGCTGTTGACATTTACCTCTCCTCCTGTGGCAGTGTCGAGTGCTCTGTAAACATCTCCATACCCCCTAGAAACAAAACAGAACCAGAGAAAGGAGAAGCCATTTAGATCTTGCAGTGAAAGCCAGCCCACACAGGAAATCTCTGCTGGAAGTGTCAAAATCTGCAGGATGCAGGAGGGCTCTGCCAGAAGGCAGATGATGCATTTTCCTCTCAAGTGCATGGGCACTGGGCCTGTTCCTGAAGCACTGGGGTTCAACTTCTAAAGGGAGGTTAGTCTTTCCTCTTGGGTTTCACTGTCTAAATGGTGTGATTCCTATCCTGACCACAGAGTGTTTCCTTCCTCAAACCAGGGGAAAGAATTGCTCCTGGGAACTGTTATCTCACAGCTTTGATAGGGCATAGGTTGCTCTTTCAGGCAAGCAAGTTTCTTCTCTTTTCATTAGTGTGCCAGTATGATTTTGAGACATACAAAAAATGCTAAAGAAATTAACACAGAGCTGTCCCACACTTGAGAGACATTGAGACCTTCCAGGTCCTGTTCCTTGATGCAGGCAAGACCTCGGTAGCAAGGCATCTCTGACAATGCCTTCTGAGCCCACTCACAAATTCTGAGCAGCATTGAGAGATGGGACAATCTATCCCCAGTGTGTGAACATCTTTGCAGCTGGCCTGACTTCACGCTGGATAGACATTCCACCAGAAAAACACCCGGCTTATGGTTGTGCAGGAATAACTGCTGTTGGACTCACCCGCTGCCAATATAATTCAGATGCGTGTATTTCATTAGGGGATTTTCAGTGGGGTTCACCATTCTTCCTGAGGGAAACAAAATGCAAGATGCTGACTTTAAAGCAGAGATCCCAGCTTCCAGGAGATACAAAAGGCAGCCCCAGCGCCTGGGGCTCTGAGCCCTTTGTGGTCGGCAGGGTGACAACGACCACAACCAGGCAGACAGCTCTGCAGCACAGGTGGCCAGCACAGAGACTGATTTGTACAGTCTTTTGAAGAGTTCTCTTGACAGGAAGCAAAGCACAGGGACCTGCAATCCCAGGAGAGGAGGACATCTTCCTCACCTTTCAGCAATTTGCCAAAGGAATGCCTTCCCATTTGTAAACCAGAGCAGCTCAAGCTGTAACTGATTCTGACGGGGCTTTCAGCATCAGGACCCTGACCTGTTTATGAGCAGGCTGAACTCCAAGATGCCCCTCTCCCAGCTAAGGAAGGCTCCAGCCTCTGCAGTCCCTCCAGCCCTCAGGGACAGGGCAGTTAGCACAACAAGGCTGGCAAAGCCCAAGCATGAGCACTGACAGGCACTGATGGGAAGAAGCCAGAGTGAGCCTGGGCCCAAGACAAGCTTTTGCCCCCATTCCGGACACACCAGGATGGGCTTTGAGATCAGCCACACTGAGGCGCAGATCAGTGCCCTTTTTGTCCCAGTAGGTGATGGCAGACACAGAATTCACTGGGCTCTGGCCTCAGCCCCACGAGGTCTTATCTGAGAGCACAGCACTGGCAGCTGTTACGGGCAAGAAGCAGATTCATTGGGTTGTGCTGCAGAATCACAAAGGGCTTGATATGTTTTCCTAGAGATGTATCTGAGCAGGGCCTGGGCCAATGGGTAGGATTCTAACAGTCATGGGAAAGAGTGGGAATCAGGTATGGAAAAGTGCCATGGATCTGAGGGATATACCATGGCTGAGCTGGAGGCTCTCTCCTGAGAAATGCCTGCAGTACAGTTTTATCAGATCATGCCACCTGGATGTGTCTCCTGGACACATCTTGATAAGCATAAAACTAGAAGATTAAATAAAGTTTGTTATCAAATGTCGGAGAATGACTTAAAGAAAAGGCCATGAGACATACAATTGAGAGAAAAGTATAAGGGAAAAGTAAAGCAGTTTCTAACAGTTCTCAGCCTTCTGATTTGTATAAACAATTAGACTCTCTCAGGCATCATTCTATAAACAATGGAGTTCTCAGATTGTCTTCCCATAACAAGCAGAACACCGTCTCTGGGAAGGCCTGCCATCCTGAGAACAGATGTAGAAGTTTTGGGAACACTGGTTTCTGTTTTAGTTTCTGGTTTCTGTTTTGGTTTCTGTTTTTAATAAACAATTGTAGGTATTCTAAAACAAAGGGAGTGGTTAGAAGTTTCTCTGTTAGCCTATCATGAAATTGGATTACAGAATATTCATGGCATTCGTTAGCACTGTTATTTAAGATGATGGATTGATCAATAAAGCTGGAGTTCGATGCATTATCAGGATGGTCGTTTCTCCCTTCACTTCAATATATGGTGACCTCCGACCGTGATAGCGAACACCATGGGGAAGCAAACGCCACGCGAAGTGAAGCCAGGTTCGGGTTCCGTAAGATCGAAACTGCAGCCGGAACGGCAAGGAAGCACGGAAGACAAAGCGGAGGGTAACCTGCCGGCCCGCGCCGCGCTGCGAGCGACTATACAGATAGGCTCGTCCGATTCATGTGGCCGTGACCTTGATTTGAAGAGCTGCAACGTGCGCACGTAGGTATGGAAAGGCAAGCCGCATATGAACTTTTTATTACCCTTTTGCAAAAACGGCAAATTAAGGGAATAGATTTACAGAAAGAATTACCGGGTCTTTTAGCTTATGGCCTAGAAAGGGGGATCTTTATAAATCCTCACACAGTTCACGAATTGTCTGAGTGGGGTAAATTTGGTGATTTATTGTGGCAGGCTACGTTAGATGATGATAAAACTGCTAAGAAGTGGGGTAAATTATGGCGGGTCGTTAACACCGAGCTTTTGCAAATTCAAGCTGAAAAAAGGGCTGCTTATCAGGCCACTGCTGCTCACGATCGTAACAAACACTACGATCAAGGTAGGGAATTTGATAAGAACGCGGGAACTCCTCTTGGCCCCGCGACGTGGACAGTTTTATTACCTGCTTCACCACCTCCCTCGGAAAGCCAGGCTATGAGTCACACTATGAGCCAGGCGCAGACCGCCTCACTGCCCGCCGCGCAGCCCCCCTTAACGAGCCAGGCTACAAGCCCGGCTACGAGCCAGCCTACAAGCCAGGCTATGCAGACTGCTTTATTACCCGCTTCGCAGCCCCCCCTAACGAGCCAAGCTCCGCAGGGTGCCTTGTTGTCTGCTTTGCCGCAGGCTACACAGAGCACTTCTGACTCTCCCGTACCTGCTGCGTCCCAGCAGCCGGGGCCAAAAACGCGTACTCCGTTCCCGACAAGCAATCAGCCGGTCCCTGGGTCGGAAAACCACTTGGCGGAGGCGATTGCAAGGGAAAGAGATGCGTGGGCTGCCCTGGCCAAAGATGCAATTGAAAAGGGAGATCTAGAGCCAATAAGTTCGGCTCCGGAGCTGGTTTGTCCGGTTGTCTTTAACCCTCAGGCTGGTGGAGGAATTCAAGCCGCAATTAGTGCTCTTGACTGGGAATTGTTATCTCAATTGCAAGCTGCTGTTAGTCAGTTTGGGCTTGGAAGCAGACCAGCTAAGCAAATGCTTGATTATATTTTTAACACCAGTATCCTCCTCGTTAATGATTGTCTTGGCATAGTTAAATTAATCTTTACCCACCATCAACAATTGCTGTTTAATGATCATTGGCGGACACTTGTCAGTGAGTGTGTGGTAGTTCAAAGACAGTCGGGTGACCCCTTGCATGGCGTCACTGTTGATGAACTTATGGGTCTGGGACGTTTCCTTCGTACTGATGCACAAGCTTTAATAGGTCAAGAAAAGTGCCAGGAGGCAATGCAGTTAGTCAGACTCGCAATAGACATGGTGAAGGAACCGGGAGAGATACCAGTGTCTATAGGAATTAAGCAAGGCAGAGATGAGTCATTTGGCGTTTTTGTTGATAAAGCTGCTGCTGCAATTGAAAGAGCTGGCGTGCCAGAATATTTGCGCAGGGTCCTACTCAGGCAGTGTGTCCTTCAAAATTGTAATTCTGCTACTAGAAACATACTTAATGCTTTAGGTGCAGATTGGACTGTAGAGGAAGCATTAGAGAGGATGGCTCTTATTCCTACCGGGCAGCAGGCTTTTGTGGCGGATGTACTCAAGCAGATAGGAATAGGTTTTCGAAAACAGGCAAGGTCCTCTCAGAGTCAGGTGTTAGCCGCTTTTGCACCTCTTCAAGCGTCCGCTGCGTTTGCAGCATCAAATAAAGAGGGCCGCACGAAATGTTGCCGATGGGAAGGCACGGGCCACTTGCGCCGGGAATGCCAAGCACCTTCAGAAGTCATCGCTGCATCATCGGTACCTTTTCCTGCCTCTAACCCTCCGCAGCAGGGAGCCTCTAATCCTCCGCAACAGGGAGCCTTCAACCCGACACCACAGGGAGCCACCGCGGGCGAAGCTGAACCACCGCGAAGGGAGTGACCCGCAGCGCAAAGCAGAGATGAATTGGCAAAAGGACTTAACAGGACTTTGGGCTTATGACTACGGTAAAGGGATTTTCCATATAGTTTATGGATTAACGGAAATGTGTAAATTCGGTGATTTATGGTGGAATTGCGGTGCTGTGCTACTCCGAACTTGGCACGGGCGCACCGGAGGCAGCGGCGGGAAGATCAAAAGCTGCCGCCGCAGGAGCCGAGCCGCGCCGCCCCGAGAGCGGAGCCACTGCGCGGGAGCAACCGCGCCGCCGCCGCAGAAACCAAGCCGCGCCGTGCCGGAAGTGATCAAAGAGCATCGCGGGGGGAGCAACCGGAGCCACATCGCCCTCATGTGTGAACTGGGGGCCAGATGTCCACGGGCGGCCAGTTGCTGCTTGGGAACAGTGACTGGACATCAGAGAGCAGGTGATGGAGGAGCAATCATGCTGTGTATTGATAGTTTTCGTCCTGCTGTTTAGATCGACCAACATCTTTTCTGGGCTCTGATGAGCGTCCAGCGCCATCCATTTTCAGGGCTAGTTGATTCGGCAAGTGAGTTGTCACACACTCCTTAGCGGATTCCGACTTCAGAGTGCTTTTTCGAGCGGGAGCGCTTCTCCCTCCGCCCCGTAGCCGGCAGGAGCTACAGTTTGAGATCTAACAGCCGTAATAACTGTGACTTTTGTCAACAAAAGAAAAGATTCCTATTGCAATTAAAAGACCAGTGAAACTAAACAAGCGACACCAAGGACTGTTGCTGTCAGGATGTTTTTCACCTAAGTTAGAAAGATCTTTTGTTCTCCCCAGCACAGACTGTAAAGCAGATCAGCGTAAATGAATGCAGGAGTCAAATTTCAGCCTATTTGGCTCAGCATTGGGTATGCTGTCTTGGAAACATCTGTATTACCAGAGACTTTAAACATCAGAAGCCCGGATGGCTGGGCCGGTGGAACATTAGACTTTAAAGCTGTGTTTTGAAAAGTTTAAAAATGTTGAGATGTGTTGGATTAATTGTATGAGTGAGATGTTGTGAGTGTGTTTTTGGTATAAATGCTGCAGCAAAGACGTGAGAAAGGTTGTTTTGGTTGAGTGTTTGGGAGTCAGGCCTGTGGGTGAGTGACAGTAAATGCCATATATTATTTCTATAGTAAGTTTTATCTGTTATTAAGTAGTTTAAGTTAAGTTATCAATTAAGTGCCATTAAATGTTAAGGTTAAGTTTGTTGAGCTTGTTTTCGGTTGGGTTCGAGGTCTTCTAAGTTTAAATTATATATAGGTTTGAGTTGTGTGGGATTTGAAGAAAATTAATTTTTGTTAAGTATTATTAAGTAAGTTAAGTTAGATTCTGTTAAGTTTGAATTAGATTTAAGTGATTTTACATGATTTGCAAATAAGTCTGTTAGGTCAAATATTTTAAGTACTTTAAATGCATACTACTTTTCACCACTCCAAATTAACAAAGGACTGAGAATCACCCAGTTGATGCCATTTGAGCCAAATGACTAAAGGATTACAAACTGAAAACTGACCTTGAACATTTCTGATAAACCCATGTAAGGACAGAAAGGAGCATTTTCAGACTTTTTCACCTTCTCTCCAGGTTGCATGAATGAAAACAGTTAACAGCTTTCTTTTCTTAGTCCAATTACCACCTGTCGTGCAATGCCTGCTAAGGCCGTAACACGCCGTTGCCGGACGACCAGAGAACTGATTGACATTATTGAATCATTATCATCTTTCCATATAAGAGGACCGGCAAAAGAGAACTGTTTTGAATATCACAGCCTAAATTGTGCTGCTTGGGTTGCACTGTGTTGTGGGGGTTGTGATCAGTTGTTACTTTTTCATTTATGGTGCCACACCTGTAATTATAGACATATCTGGGAACATAATTGGGAGCGGGCACTACGGAATGAGACAGGGCTAAACACTGCCTCAGCTTTAGACCTTTATGAATCTCATGAGCAGAAAATCTTGGCTTATTATCGGTGGGAGGCACAGTGTATTTTGAAAAAGGTTAAAGCTCAAAGTACATCATATATAGCCTCAATAAGGTGTAGAAAACTGGTGCCTTTAACACAACATTCTGTTGTAGGCCCTATAAGAAGAGATCCCAATCAAGCATTAGATAATTGCAGTTCAGCTGTGATTACTCTGAATTTCAAAGGATGAGTCAGCATAAACAGACATGGGCTACTCTGGATTCATCTCTAAGCCTGGAAATAGTGTCCAAACAGCTTTATAACCAGTGTAAAGGCTCTACTATTATGACACCTAGGAAATTACCCACAGGGATATTTTTAATTTGTGGAGATAGAGCCTGGAATGGAATACCAGCCCAAGCGCAGGGTGGATCTTGTTATTTAAGCAAGTTATCATTATTCCACCTCTGAGCACTGGTTCTGATCCTTCTCCACAGGATCACATTTCTGACACTGAGTGTCCTGTTTGTTCTCAGGCCTTTGGTGCAGCTGAGCCCTGGCAGAGCAGGGTCTGCACTTTTGGAGTTTATGAGGCCCACATGAAGCTGCTCTGAAGTTTAAAGTGTTGCCAAGCATAGTGGATGAGTTCCCTTCTTTTTTCTTTGCCCCTGATAGTGAACAGGAGGTAATGTCTCCTCCACAAGAGTTTCTGTGAGGAAAAACTTCACCATTATCTTACCTTGTTGCATTCAAAAAATAGTCAGTAAGATAATAGAAAAAACCTGCAAACTAACCACTTTTCTCTCAAAGAAGAAAAAACGGGGGAAATGTCGGAGAATGACTTAAAGAAAAGGCCATGAGACATACAATTGAGAGAAAAGTATAAGGGAAAAGTAAAGCAGTTTCTAACAGTTCTCAGCCTTCTGATTTGTATAAACAATTAGACTCTCTCAGGCATCATTCTATAAACAATGGAGTTCTCAGATTGTCTTCCCATAACAAGCAGAACACCGTCTCTGGGAAGGCCTGCCATCCTGAGAACAGATGTAGAAGTTTTGGGAACACTGGTTTCTGTTTTAGTTTCTGGTTTCTGTTTTGGTTTCTGTTTTTAATAAACAATTGTAGGTATTCTAAAACAAAGGGAGTGGTTAGAAGTTTCTCTGTTAGCCTATCATGAAATTGGATTACAGAATATTCATGGCATTCGTTAGCACTGTTATTTAAGATGATGGATTGATCAATAAAGCTGGAGTTTGATGCATTATCAGGATGGTCGTTTCTCCCTTCACTTCAATAATCAAAGTCTCTGTTTTTTCTTTGGGGCACATGGAAAATACCTCGTGCTCTCTATTTGTCCTGTAACCTGATGTTCTTTCAAAGTAGTTCTTATTGACAAAAAGATAGCATTCTCTTATTGACAAAAATATAGCATTCTCATGAAAATAAACTGCAGATGTAGTAGTGGTAACAGTAACAGTCATAAAAATGACATCAGTAAGACGTGGGGTAGAAGGGCTCCTTCAGGATGGAGAAAAACACAACAAAAAACCCCCACCAAAAATGAACAACACAAAAGCAATCCCACCCCCCCTCCCCTCCAAAAAAGAATCCCCAACCAAAAAGACAAAACTCCAAAGCCAGTCCATTTCTGTGAAGTTTTTTTGCTCTGATGACTGGTTGGAAGTCAGGAGCCTAAGGAGAATTTAGGAAGCTAAAAATTCTGTTCAGTTTGGCCACTAGCACACAGGACTTGCCTAGATCATTTGCTAGGTCACAGCCTTCTGCTGATCCAAGAACAATCCCTGCTTCAGCCTTTAGCAGAGAGGGAAGCTCAGGCAAACCCAAGCCAGTCCCAGGTGCCCTCAGAGGCAGCAGGAACACCCAGAGCTCTCTCACTGCCTCGGAGCACAGCACTGCCCCTGGGGAGTCCTAAATGGCCCTGTGACACCAAGCTCAGGAGGAGCATTTGGTACAGCTCTGCTGACACCCGCACACAACACACTGTCCCTCAGATAAGAAACACCCCAGACGTACGTACCCAGCAGCTCCAGGTACTCCTCCTCAATCTCCTGTTCCCAGGATCTGCCCGAGCTTGAGTTCCCAGGTTTCACAGAAGGGTTTCCTCGAGGTGATGCTGCTGCAGCAGCAGGTTCAGAGCCCAGGATGTGCTGGACCTGGAGCATTTCTGGTGGGCACTGTTCCTGTGCCTCACTCCTAGCTTGGGGTCCTTCATTGCCACACATTCCCTGCAAGTCTTCGCAGGCTGCCCGGTGAGACGTCAACACTTGCACCTCAAGTCAAACAGAACAAAGCAGTCAGACACTACAGCTTGTCCCTGTCAGCCAGGAGTCATCGGCTGTGAGAAAAGGCAAAGAACAGATTGACAGCAGATACAACAGCTTGTTTCAATCCTCCGTCTGGGTCACCAAGTTCCACTGTAAAAACACCTCAAGAAAAAAGGAGAGCAGGAACAGGCCAGCAGGAATCAATTTGGATGACTGCTGGCCAAAAGGCCAAAGGACAAGTTTCAGGGCAGCAGCTGAGATTCAGCACACCAGGAAATGTCCTTCAGAGTGACTGTGATACACACACTACAGCAGCATGGCACTCAGAGGCATGGCCCCACTCCCTGCTGCCCTGCACTGGAAAGGCAAGAAGGGCAGAAACCACCAGATTGGTGACTGCAGTGGCTGCATCCCTCTTTCACTCACTAGGTTTTGCAGAGACTGATGGAAGCGATTAAGTTTCTCTCTGATGATTTTCATTTCTTCCTCCAGCTGCTTATGCCTTGCCTTGGTCATACTGTGAGCTATCTGAAGCTCTGCATCCAGCTGTTCCTTCATGTTCTCTAACAAACAAAAGAGAGGACATTTCATGAGTGGAGTGGCTGCCACTCTTTCATTCACCTTGTTTTGTTGATCGCCCCTCTGCTGATGGAGATTCTCCTCTTGAATTCTTCCCATGTCTTCCTTGTTCTTTCTCTTCACTGCCATGATGTCACTCTGAGCTTCGGGCAGCTCTGCTTGTGGCTTTGCCTTGATGTCCTGTACACACAAAAGCAGAGGAAGGGACTGAGAGCTGCCATCAGGCTCAGCTTTTTTCCTCTTGCAGCCTCAAAATCACATTTATTCAGCCATTTCTTTCTGTTTCCCTCTCCACATCAGCCTCAATTGCAAACCTCCTGTCCCAGGGCTGATCTCTGCAGATTGCAAGGTTCTGTCCTTCCAGTGCCTGTGGGACTCCTGGCCTCCTCAGTCCCAGGAGCTCTGGTTTACGCCCCTCTTCCTGCCCTTCCCTCTGTCCCCTGGCCAGTCAGGCTCACCTGGCCATTCTCCTGTGGCTCTTCCACCTGCTGCCTGAGCTGCTCTTCCTGCTCTCGGGCAGGGAACAGCTCTCCCTGAGTCTGGCATGGCATCTCAGATAAGGCAGTGTGCTCCTGCTCTTTCTCTAGAAGCACCTGCACAGAAAGCAAGACAAGATGGGTTTCAACTTCCCATATGCCCTTTGTGGGTCAAGACTCAAAGGCTGCTGGGCTCACACGTTCCCAAAGCACTGTGCTGCTGCTCTCCTGGGTCGTTCTCTGCCCGAGGGGAGGCACAGATTCCAAAGTGACCCTGGCCCTACAGTCAGGGGCCATCTGGGACTGAAGCTCCAACAACCTCTCAGCCAGCTGACAGGGAAGGGGTGGCATTTCTCAAGGGTCTGGTGAGAGCCTCCCTCTGCTTCTGCCATGGCCTGTTTGTCTTTCAGTAGTGACTGACACCCCGCCCTGTCCCACAGCTCCATCCTGGCTCTGCAGAGGCTTCCTGGGTGAGCTCACTCCTTGTCAGAGACACTTCTGGAGTTCACCTTCTCTTCAGGCCTGCACCAGCATTCCTCCTTCCTGACATCTACACTCTTGCTAGAAAACCGGGTCATTCAGGAGATGAGGATGCGTGCAAAGATCCCTGATGGAAGTCAGAGAACCTCTACGGCCATCTCAGTATATGGAGGAAGACCAAGGTGTTTCTTCTCCCTCTTTTGTCAACTGAGAATTCTGACCAGCAGGAACAGAGTTTCTCAAAAGGCCCCATTAACGAATGCACTTACACAGCCCTGGGGATGCCAGTGAAGGAAACCATGTGTCATGTAATTCATGTATGAGCAAAGTCACCAGACCCCAGCTACAGCATGGGATAGTTCCACTCCCTTACGACATGCAAAAATTTAAAGGATAAAAAGAAGGCTTCAGGGCACAAGAGGCTGGAGTAGGAGAACAGGAGGGGAAAAATCAACCATCTCTGGAGGGGGAAACATCTCTGCCTGCTCAGGATCAGTCAATGGAACTTGTCTCTACCCCTCTCCTGAAGGGATGCCTTTAGGTGAGCTTTGCATCTTCCTCTGCTTTGGAGCAGAGCCAGGAAGATTCAAATAGACAGGTAGACAGATCTCACTTTTATAATCTCTCTTTACTGTACTGTGGTATTTACATTTTTTGTGCACAAAGAGATATAGTTCTGTCTCCTAGGTTTTTTTTTTTTTAAGAGAAGGTAGTGAGAAACTTAAAGAACAAGAGAAAGCAATTATTATCTCTACTTGCTGTTCTTGTTGTTTAGTACATGTAGAATGTGTTCTAGTGATTGTTTACTGAAAGTGATTTGTTAATTGGATTTTAGTGGTAGTTGTTTAGCTTGATTAGCTAATTAGATAAAAGCTGTGTTGTGACTGTCTGGAGACAGTCACGAGTTTTTCTTTAGTAGCTTTATAGTATAGTATCTCTTTAGTATAGTTTTAATACAGTACTAGTGTAATATAACATAGCTTAAAAAAGCATTTGTTTAACATTCTAAATCATAGAGTCAAAGCACATTATTCACCACGTGGGGTTCACCCTGAATCAACACTGTCATTTCTGTTGCTACACACATCAACACTCGGTAGCAGTGCCCCAATCAGCAGCCATCCTGAACTTGCTCTCCTGTTGCTTCAGTAACCCACACTCTTGGGCAATCTGCAGCGTGTGGGTCCTTATGGAATGCAATCAGACACTCAGAGCATTGCACTGGGAACTGCACTCTTTGTGCATCTGTGCTCGGGCAAGTTCTTCTCTTGGACTCGACCACACTGACAGTGCTGAAGTGGCTGGAATCAGAAATACAGCCCAGCCCCTCCCAGCTCCTCTAATCCCTGAGCACCAGCTGGAATGCAAGGGCATTGATTTCCTGCTCAATTCCCAAACACAACACACACTGACTCCCTGGGCTGCCAAAAGACATGGGAGCCGTTACCCTGAAAGTGATGTGTTTCTGCCAGTGCTGGAAAAGGGCAGGAAAGATTGAGAAAAAGCTCCCTGGAGAAGGAGAAATAACACAAGGCTTCTCCTTCTAGTAAACAAACAAACAAATAAACAAGCAAAATATGAAAGTGTTACCCACTCCAGTGTCTAAAGCACTTGGATGCAGTGAAGGGATGTTTGGCAGGGAAGCAGCCCTTGTGCTGAGCATTGGCTCTATGGATCTAAGGCAGGGATCTATGGCAGTCTGCCTGAAGGTCCCTCAGGAGCCCCCATTGTCCAGGCTAAAGCTCCCTCAGCACCTCCTCACTGGCCTTGTGCTGCACCTCCTTGCCCAGCTCCCCTGTCCTTCTGTGCACACGCTGCAGCCCCTCCATGACTTTCTGCTTCCCAGGGCCCACAGCTGCACACAGCACTCCAGCTGTGGCCGCAGCGCTGCCCAGCACAGGCCACGCTCCCTGCCCTGCTCCTGCTGCCCCACTGCTGCTGGCACAGCCACCGTGCCCTTGGCCTTCTTGGCCGCCTGGCCCCACGCTGCCTCATCTTCAGCTGCTCACGGCCGCCAGCCCTGCGTCCTTTTGGGCCACACAGCTCCCCAGCCACAAAGGTGCCCATTGCACTTCAGATAACGCAGGCACCATTGCAAAATGGCCTTCCTTTTCTAGCACCTCATGTTCCAAGTAGATATCATAAAATGTGATAGGAATAGGAGTCTAAGTCACTCTGTTTAAATTAAAATTATCTAATTCAACTGTACAGCAAAACGGTCTTAATTAAATTTTTCCTATCTGCTGTCTGCAAGCATTGTTCTCTTTTCAAAACTAGGTTTTAGTTCTTCAAACTCTGAGAAGGAAATTTAAAAATATCTATAGCTGCCTTTGTTCCTTTTGTTTCAGGCATGGAAATGGATTTCTTTCAGCCTTCCTAGCTGGCCCTCTACACTCTACTGCTACTGGCCAAGCTCCCAGCTTGCTCTACAATTCCTAAACACCAGGAACATGAAATGTTCCTTTCTCACTCACCTCAGGATCTTTAGCACTGCTGAATACACGCTTCAGGTGACCTGTAGTGGGAAGGGAAAATGAACCAGATGCTGTCAGAAAACTGCCTGGGCTGCTGAATCCAACAGAACAAGTCAACCCAAACAGGTACGATTTCCCGTTTCACAACATCCCTCCAGGAGACACATTCCATTCACACAGCCAGCAAGGGATCAGGACAATATTCTTGGCTGTTCCTACACTTCAGCCTGTTTAGCCAATAAATGAATACAAAGATGATCAAGAAAATGCAAATTGTTCTTTAACACTCAATGCTCCTGTTCTACCAAACACATAAAACAGCTTCTGAAATCCTCTCCTTCAGGTACTCTTTTTTTTTTTCCAATCAGATACATGCACTAATTCTCATTAACTTGCAGGAAACAGTTGCCCAGAAAAGCTTCCCAAAATTCCCCTGAGCTGTGGCAGTTCTGTTGTGGAAGAGCACAGCAGCACCTCTAGGGTTCAGGAGCAGACACTCACTGCTTTAGAGTTTGCACTTCCTTTCAAAGGAAATAACTATTTTTGCACTCAGTAAAAGGTTATTAAGTTAGACAGTCAAATCCTTTCATGACAAAATTTAAAAAGAAATAAGCTTTCTCTGAATTCTGGGAACAACTGCCGAGTTTTTAGAAGGCCTTCCCTGAAGCTCTGCCAGTCTGCATTTTCAAAGCTGTCTTGCTTGTCCCAGCAACCTGAGTAAATGACAGACTCTGCTGCCACAGACTCCCCTGCGGAGGGAACGGAAGCCCTGCAGGTTTCCCTGTAAATACTGCTCCTGTGGCTACAGACACCCCCTTTTTAGCTGAACCTCTTGACAGGAGCTTTACCAAACCACTGGCACTCTAATTCTCTTTCTGTTTCAAAATCAAAAACTCAGTCACCAAGAAAGAGCAGGAAGACATACAAAAGCCAGGTTAGGATACACCCTTACCGAAGTAGAATGGAAAACTCTACTTACGAACAAAGTGTGCACCGTAATATGCGGAAAAACAAACACCATAGGCAGCAAAAGCTGCTGTGGCCAGATGGTGGATCATTGTCCCAGTGCTGTGCAAGTTTTCTCCAACACTAGAAAAACAAGTGTCCTGTCAGAGTGCAGCTGCCCACTGACCAATGCTCAAAACAGGAGGGTTCTCCTGATCTGAGCAAGGCCTAGGGCTGCTCTGACACTCAGGCCTTCCGTGCACCAAGGCAACCTTCTGATGCCACTATGACGATGTGGCAACCATGCCCTGACATCACAAAGCAAACGCTCCATGTTGGTCTGTGAATTTATGCAAAGCAATAACCAACCTTCCCTACAGCAAACACAAAAGAGCCTGGGAAGTTCTTCTCTGTCACAAAGCAGCAAAAAATCCCCTCATGGGCCAAACCCTGTTATTCAGGGATCCAAGAGGAACTCCAAGAGTGCCCCAAGGACCTACAGCCTGTACCCCAGCTGAGCACTCAGATGGGCCTCAAGCAAAGGCAACCAGGCCAAGAAAATGGCCCACAGCATTGCACATGTGAGAAATGATTCCCACTTTTAAAGGTTTAATAAACCTTAACAAAGGACTGACTAAGGAAAAATTTCAGCATTGGGAGTCTCTGTGACTAGCAGCCATGTGCTCATCTACAAAAAGGATGCTCTGCCTTTTATACCCTTAGCCCCTCCAAAAGTTTTGTCAGTCAACTCTTTCTCTGCTGTCCATTGGTGGAGATTACTTTCTTGCATCTTGACTGGAGGTCAGGTGTTGTTACACCCTGCCTGCTGGTCACGAGCCAGCCCTCCCCAAATGCCCTGACTACCAAGGCTATTACAAGGGAGACAAGAAAGAGGACTATGGGAGGATATATTACAATACCATCACTACACATTTGAACATCCACATAACATCTACTTCTTAATTGTCAGAGCCAACCATTGCATTACTTGTCTAGAACACACAGAACCAGGAGTGAAGCCACTGTTGGCATCACAGCTGAAATCCTTCCTAACAAATCTCCCCACATATTTGCACCTTTATTGGACATGCCCAGGGCTCCGGTGTGTGTACATCTCTGCCTTTCTTTCCCTTTGGCAGCAGTCGAACTGGCAGCATCTGCCCGCCAGCATCAGCTGCTCCAAGCTGGGAATGCCACTGGCGGTGCTGATTTCCAGAGGCTTCTGTGTGCCAGGGGAAGCCAAGGCAGGAGCGGGTTGAACGGCGCTGGCGCTGCTGCTGCTCTGTGCCAGAGAGCCCCGGCTGGGCAGGGCAGGGTGCCCACTGCGCTGCGGGCTCCTTCTCCTGCCACAGCTGGGCACATCTGGCAACAAGGCATGACAACTTGTGGGCAAGCCAAGGCGTTTCTGGGGCTGCACTGCTCTGCACACACCCAGCACACCTGCAGCACAGAACTTTAACCCTCAAACAGGTAAACCAAAGGGAAACAGCTGGAAAAGATTTCATTTTGACCATTCTTACCTGCTCAACAGAAGTCTTCAAAATGAACGTTACCAAGCAGGGCCCAATCCCTGCTGCCAGGTCAGGGTTAGAAGAGAGGCAATCCTTGATCTCAGCACGGGGTGTGTGGGGAGTCACTTCCCCAACACATGCACACCCAGCAATCTCAGTTACTAGTTTGTATCCATGGATCTAAGACATATTCAATACTTTGCTGAAACTCACAGGCTAAATATTCCCCCAAATTATTTGATTTACTCATTGATACTTATTGACTTATTGATACTTAAATCACTTCACCGAATTTACTGACATGAGAAGAGGAGTGTCCTTTAGTCCCTGCCTGTCTTTGACACAGGTTCAGAAGGAGACCTATGCACAAAATAACCCAGGACAAAACTGGGATTGCAAAGCAAATTCATTCTATTTGTTGCAGTAGCAAATCATACATACCAAGCCCTGGATTCCTAAAAATCTGCTGAGCAGGAGAAGGAGGTGGAGCGTGGTACTTGGCAGCAGGGGCAGGTAGGCAGTGCACTTTCAGGACATCCCCTGGATCAAAACGCTGTGCATCTCATCCTTCTCACCCTTCCAGCTCAGAACCAGGCCTTGTATCTCCTGCTCAGGAGTGGAATTTCCCAGTTACAGCATCAGCTCACACATGGCTGGTGTGTGAGATGAGACCAATGAATCCAGGATTTTAAAGAACTGGAAGAGTTAAAATTTTAGCAAGATTTACTTAGGCAGAAAGAGTATAGCAAGAAGAGGAGAAATAATAAGGAATAGTTAATTTTTAGCAGATAAGGTAGTTAAGGCTAGGGTAATATATCACTTGCCTGTCTTTACTATGTTTAAAGAAGCAGGATGGGATGCGGATTTCTTTGTGACAAAGAAGAGGACCGTAGCCTGCACCTGGGCCCCGAAATTTCAGCTTTAGCCAAGGGGTGCGAAAGCCTGCCAACAGGTCATAAGGAAAGAGGTCAAATTGAGGAAGACGTCTTGGCTTCATCAGAAGGAGACCATTCCCTGCTTTAAAACCCACCCACCCATGTGATGTGAAAGAACCCGCAAATATGAGGGAACTTTGGACTCAATTATAATACATTTTAATACAAAGGGGGTAGGTGGGGTTACCTAATGAATATGTATTAGTCATTTTGGGAATTATATGAATATGTAGGACTTTTTTAGATAAGTAGAGCGGCAGTGATTCTTCACACATGTCTTTAGGAGACAACTCCTCCTGTGCCTGGCTGTAATAAACACACCACCTTCTACCTTTAACTGTGGGGAGTTCTATTCCACACCTCATTTGGTGACCGCGGCAGGAACGCTTCTCTGCTCCAGCGAGAACAACCAGGCTCTCGACGTCTCTGGGCGCTGCCAGGACATTCCTTTCCTGGAGGCACCTCCGCTCTCGGCTGTTCCTCCAGGGGGACAGACAAGACTGCTGGGACTGTGGAGAAAGGGGATGTTTAACTCTGTATAAAGAAACCCCTAAGGTGTATGCAGGGGAAGGGCTGTTCACAAGTCACACAGAGATGTCCTGTGCACAACGTACACCTGTACAGTTTGGGTTTGGGTCTGGCTGCTGGCAGAAAGGATTTGCTGTGTTAATCAGGACCTGCTAGCAATTCTGGGGGTGAATTGAGCAAATCCTGTTTCATTGCTGCTGTTTTTCCTGTGTTTTGTAATTGTGGTTGTGTTTTCAGTGTGTGAATGTTTGAGGAAGATGATGTGGGTGGATGCTGATGTGGTGGATGGTGTGTGTTGTGTTGAGAAAAGTGAGCACTCTGTCCCCTCATAAAGAGATACTCCTTTCCCGGTGAGCCTGTGTATGTGGACTTTCTAGTTACAGGGGTTGGTGCTCCCTGTGACACCTGGTGCTTGGGTATACAGGAGGGTTGAGTGGTTTTTCTCCCACATTGTGGTCATTTGGGACTGCACGGTTGTGTTTGGGGAGATTTTAGGATTTTGTTTGCAACAAGTGCAGCAATTTATGCAGAAAACTTCAGTGTGGTGATTTATTATGTTGAATTATGGTAGTTCCTTTCTACCCACCCTCCTCCCCCAGGGTTTAAAATCCCCTGCCATGAGGTGGACACTCTCTATCCTCCTCTGGACATCTTATTTCCTCTCCTGGACACTCCCTTTCTCTTCTGGAGTTGTTCTCCATTAAAGCTGTGGGACTTTGGTCCCGGAAAGAGAGAGCGCCTCTCGTCTTTTGCTTTTGTCCTTGTCAGTGTCACTGGGCCCAGAGCTCGCCAAACTGATCCCCCACGAGATGAAAACTGACAAATGGCCCCATATACACAGCTCAAAAATTGGCCACATTTTTGATGGACTGGGGTGTTCGCCACATTTTGGAATTCCCTATTCCCACACAGGTCAGGCAATTGTTTAAAGGACGCACCAAACTCTAAACTCATTCTAGATCAACAAAAGGGGGAGTGGCTCAAGCAACAACCCAGATGAGGTTGAGCAAAGCTTTATATGTTTTTATGTTTTGAATAGCTCATTTGCAGGACCTAATCCTCCAATTTTTAGGCACTTTTCAAACAGCACACAGGAAAAATTGAAAGAAAATCCTTCGATTTTGATCAGAAACCTTGAGTAAGGACAAATTGAAGGACCATTTCCGCTAATCACTTGGGGCAAAGGGTATGTTGCATTTGCACAGGTGCCGGACCTAAGATGGTCCCTGTGAAGGACGTGAAACCATCTCATACACAAGAGCGCAGCGACAATTCCACCAGCAGGGAAATGAGCACGCAGATGTGAGCCGCATGGAGAAGCTACAGTGCATGCCACCTGTTCCCTGTTCAACCTGTGAAAGCTACAAATCTTGAGTTTGATGTTGATTTTTGGACTGTGAAAATGGTTTGTATCATAGAGCTCTTTCAGCAAAAGCGTGGTGTCCATTGTGTTCAAAAGAATTCTACGATATCCAAATTTGTAAAAATTGAAGGGTGGAGGGACAGTTTAGTGCCCTATAGTTGGCCAGTCCCTGAACAAGTGCTAAAAAATTTGCTTGAGAACTGAAATAGATGGGGAAGCTTTTGCCAAAAAACAGCTGAGCAGGAACATGGAGCTTGATCAAATGATATACAGGCGCTTGTTGGTTTTGCTTGCTTGCTTTTGCATGCATACATGCCTGTAGATCAACCAAAAATGAATGTTTGCCTTGCTTTAGCCAAGTCAGCAGGCTCAGACACCATGTGTTTGACCAATTTGAGCCTAGATAAATCCTTTGCAACCCTTTTGGTCAGTGTGCCTGTGCCAGCCAAGGAGTAGCCAATACCCAATCGTGACAAATATTGGTGTGAGGCTGCCAACGAGACCAATCCCATAACCAGCTGGCATCACTGGGCCCCGGATCTTCTTAAAGCACCTTCTGAACCTCAAGAATTGGGATTCTTGGTTCATTGGCGATGTAATTTTGTGCTGAGTTTCAGTACCAGGGAGATCCACAGTAAAATGTTACTCCCCATCATCCTGAGGACAGATACTCAAGTTTGTGGTGCAATTGTACTACCCCAGTGCCCCCTAAGGGTGAAACTGCTGATGAGTAGATGACCTAGATGAGTCCCCATGACAATTAGCAACAAAATATTGGCTCATTTGTGGAGATAGAGCCTGGCAGGACATTCCCTCAAAAATTAAAGGTGGCCCATGTAGCATCATGCAACTCACTGTGATAGCACCTATCATTAAAAAAGCCATCAAGAGAAAACACAGAGAAAAAAGATTTGCCCATCATTATAAAGAAAACTGTAATAGCAATTTCAGACCCTAGGGCCCTGCAAAATGAGGTACATCGAATTTATTTCTACATCAACTTGCCTAGGGCGAGGCATTGAAACCATTACACCGATTGGGGTGTTGGCAGAAGAAAGAAGACAGTGCTACTTCCATTGCAATTAGTGACATGATGACTGATGTTAGTGCTGTCAGACATGCAACCTTACAGAACAGAGCAGCAATTGATTTCCTTAGCAGCCATTCCATGTGTTCAGTGTCACCCCCATGTTCAACACTGTCACTGTCAGCTTTGACAGCTTTTGGACTGTGTTTGAGAAGTCAAATTTTTCTGACTGTTGAAGGGCTTTGGGGCCCAGAGTTCTTGTTAGGAACAAGGGATTAAGTGTGTGAGCCATGGAGTTGTTGGACCAGGTGTTTTGTGGAAGTGGTGAGAAGGGTTTCTTCCTTTCTGTTTCTCTTTCAAGGGGAATATTAATGTTGCCCCTGAGTCCTCAGGAGGGGAGCCTGTGGACAGAGCTGCAGCAGAGGGAGCTTTGCATGGCACCGAGAGCTGTGGGAACAATTCCCAGGAGCCCGAGGAGCTTGGTAAGGACAGAGCCCCACTGGTTTAGAGAGGGGTGAGATGGCTGCTCTGAGCCTGCCTCTGGCAGTGAGAGATCAGAAGGGTTGAGTTCCTCTCTGCAGGCTTGGTGCTTCCTGGTGCCTTTAGTTCAAATGCTGCACTGGCAGAACCTGCCTGAGCCCTGCTCTCCACGCTCCTCCAGAGGCTCTGACACTGAGTCCTCTGAGGGAATCCACAAAATTAGAGGGTTTTGGGAAAGCTGCAAAAGGCAGGTCTCACATACAGTAGAACTGTGATTAGAGCCAAGCAGCAGCCATGAGATAGGTCAGCAGAAAAATTATTTAAACTGCAGAAAAGCAAGGAAAAATAGAACAATGGTCTGTGCATTAACGCTGGTCTAGAATAACTCTCTAAGCTATAGAAAAGTTTATCTAGCAAGATATTAGGAAGATTGAAGCTTAATAATGGAGCTCAGTGCGTTGTGTTTTAAGGCTTACACGTAGGTATTGTATTCGAAATAAGCAAGCATTGTTTTAACCAATGGAACATGTGCTTAAAGTGACTGGATAGAACTACTGTCAATAAGCTTTTGCTTTGCGTGATTGGTCAAAAAATTTATAAAGTAAGTTGTAACATTAAGTTCTTTGTCTGCTGCCTGGGATGTGAGCTGCTGGCATGTTCCCATTGTCATAACCATGTAATGAGACTGATGCTGGAAAACAAACAGCTCGAGGCGCGTTCCTCAGCAGTCCCGGCCCATTGGTGATTTCTACATAGCCCCCTGCCAGTGTCAAATGGCATGGCTTGATTTGCAGGGCAGACAGTCTTAAACATCTGCAATACCCTATCAGAGTCCTAGTTTGGCTTCATTCAAAGAAAGAGGAGAGTGCACCTAACACTGACCACTTGTTAGGCAATATCTTCCACCTTGCCCTTGTACCCCTACAGAGAGGCTGTCTGCAAAATGCCCAGAACACCATCCAAATCTGCAGCGAGGACAGGAAAATCAGGCAGAGAATCTTTCTGTTTTCAAGGTCCCCCTTCCTAGGTGACTTGACCCTTTCTACCTGATTCTCACTTGAGATCTACCCATGATAGAGCACTGCAGGAAAACATTTTAAAGGGTCATTAACCAGGACCTGCTTGGAAAGCAAGGGCAGAAACTCTTTCCCTCCCTGATGGGATGCGGGCCGACAACTGCTGCTCTGAAGATGTGCAGCTGCTCCTCTCTGGAGAGGCCATGGAAGGGCTGTGATGGTCTACGGGAACCAGAGGAACGATGAGCTCAGGTTGGCATTTGAGCTTCAAGGGAACAAGCAGAATGAAGAGCTCACAGTGGAGATGAAATTTGCCTGTGCCTGGCTCCTCCGATGAAACCCCAAGAAGTCCAGATGAAGCAAACACCTTCTCCCAAGAAGCTAGGAAAACCTCAGAGTCCTGAGCACCTGCACTTAGCCTGGAAGGGCATGGAGGCAGCTCTGAATCCTCAGGTGAGGCAGCACATAGGTCCTGGTATGAGAGCGCTGTGTAGCAGTGAGGGAAGGAAAAGGGAAGCAAAGGGAAGGCTGGGTCACTATTGGTCTTTGGGTGTGTTTCCCTTGGCAGCAACTGTACTGTCAGGGAAAACAAAAGCTCCCTGAATTGTTAAAACTGAAAATCAGGAACAAAGACTCTCTAACTAGTCAAGGTTACAAAGTGGTATGTTCATTACACTGGTGGGCGGCACAGGGGAAAGTCATTCCCGAAATGCGTGACTGGTGGCTGGGCTCAGCTCGGCTCGGCACAGCACAGCACAGCAGGATCCCGCAGGACAGGGAAGGGCAAGGCAGGCACGGAAGGGCAGGGCAGGGCACTGGGAGCAGTGACAAGCTCTGTCCCCACGCTGCACCCCATGCCTGGGTAACCATCAGGGACAGAGATGAAGGACATTGCTCTGTCTTGGCTGCGGAAAGGATGAAAAGGGGGAGTTAGAAAACATTCATTTGGACTCCTTTTCAGCAGACTAGCTGGTTTTATCTCACCATGTCTGCCTGTCTTTGGCAGAATTGGCACATTGCTCGTGATTCGGAGTCAGCTACGGCAGCAGGAAGGGGCAGCAATTTTGTCAGCATTGATATCGAAGGCAAAGTGCTGCACCATGATGGATGTTGCTTTCTTCAAGAGATTTCTGACCTTGAGTGGTAGCAAACTCACACTGGCGTCTTCCCAAATGGCGTTGCCGTTTTATTTCCACAGGAATCATCTCTCCTTTTTCTTCCCCCCCCAGGCAAATGCCTCCTGCAGCCAGCTCCTGTCACTGTAGACTGACAAAGGAGGTCTTGCAATGGAGAAAGACTCCCTAGAGCTGCTGTGGAGAGCTGAAGGGGGAAGCTTTGTCCCTTAGTCTTGAAGTCTTGTTGGGGAGCTGCTTGTGCTTTGGGGGATGGAAACCAATGTTGTTTATGCAAGGCTTGTAGGTTCATTCCTGAGCTTCCTGACACACCACAGAGACTTTGGGGTTGTCATACTGGCAAACAAATTTCAGTCTGGGCACTTCTTGAAATGCTTCAATTATTCTTTTTTTTCCTTTTCTGCGGAAATGTTGTCATCATCTATTCCTTCAAGAGAATCTTTTCCTACTTTTTGGGGAATTCCTTTTGCTGCCCTCCCAGATCAGGCCAATTCCCAGGGCTCCTTCCCAAAGTGAGGTGCAGCCCATGGCCTCCACTCTCCAGCTGGAACAGAAGGAAGCAGAGAATTTGCGGCTGTGGGAGAGGAGCTTCTCTCTCCTGCCTGCTTTCCCTTTGGGACAGGTTGGTGTGTGCTCATTTGGTAAAGGCAGGTTTAAACTCTGAAGCAGTTGTGTTTCAAACTGCTCCCTTCTCCAGCTCTTCTGTGGGTATCCTTGGACAAAAGGCCTCTTGGTGGGAGCTCTCTGTGGCAAGTTAAGGAAGGAGGTTGGTATTTCAGGGTTGTGACTGCTGAAAGCAGCTGGTTTCTGGAGGTGTCCAGAACTGGGAGTGGCTCCTTTTCTCACCTGCCTGCAGAAAAGGAAGTTGCAAAGTGGGAATTTCATTTGTGGAGATGGCCACCAGAGGTGTTTGCCAAGAGATGGGCTGGCAGAGAGGCAGGTCACGTGCTAAACTGGCTGTGTGTTTGTTTTGATGGTGGGGAAGGTCAGAGATGCAGACACAGACACCAGCTGAAGGAACAGTGTGATTTACTGTAATGCAGAAGTGCAAAAAAGAGTCAGGAAAGGATAATCTAAGCAATGCACCTCAGCATTATTACAAAAGGGTGCCTCTGGTGATTAAGGAAGATCCATCACCAGGTAGCCCAGCGGTTTCCCCTTCATCCAGAGCTGCACATCAGCTGGGGGAAGCTGTCCCAGCCCAGCCCTGCAAAGCCACGGCCGGGAACCGGGAAATCCTGCGGTGCCTCCACCTTTGGTGGCCACGAGGCTTCGAGTGCACTGTGAGAGTAGCCCGGCTCTGATCGTGCTGGACGAGCAATGTGCCAGAGCTTCTGCTGGGGGCACAGCTGGTGTCATTCTCCTCTTGGTTTTCTCCCCGAGCCTGGCCAGGGCTCAAGGAGGAACCAAGGCCAGATGTGGCCTTGTCCATTTTCCTCATGCAGAAAGGTGAAGACGTTTCACCAGTGAATGGATGCAACAATCCTTTTGATAATAACACTTGGTTAAGGAGCAGGTACATAGAACATTGGGTTGGGAAGGTCACCTAGAGGGCAGCTTTGGCTCAGGTCCTGTTGTTGAGGCTTCAGTCAGGGTCTGTTGTTCAGGCCTTGGTCCTTCAGTATTTTGTGGTGCAAATCACACCTGTGCAGAGCTGCAAACAAACAAGCCTGTCCTTAGCACATTTGAGACAGGATACAGGATTAGCCCTGCAAGGCCAGGCTAGGGCCAAGAGCAGAAGGCCAGCACCCTGCTTTTGCCCACAGGCAGCCCTGCAGAGCAAGCAGCCCCTCCTGCCCAGGGGCTGAGGTGCCCGAAGCTGCCTCCCCGCTGTGCAGCTCTGCAGAGCCCGCGGGGCGCAGGGTCCTGGGCAGCCAGGGCAGCCCGGCTGCCTTGGGGCACAAGGAGTGCCCCAGAGAGAAGCTGCTGCCCTTTGCTTTGGAACTGTTCCTCAGAGTCTTGTCAATAATCCACAGTGTCTGATGTGTTTTCCTTTCCTCTCCCAAGTTTAACACAGCTTTTTGAGAAAATTGACTGATGTAGCTGCTGCTGGTGGTGATGCTTTTGTCTGCAGGTAAGGGGAGGTGATTTGAACCAAAGACAGAGTCCATTAACACCCCAGCCTTTGCCAAGTCAAGAAAACCATTCACAATTGGGCTACCAGTGCTCAGCAGTTTTCCTAGGTTTTGGAAAGCTACCACCTTAAGAAACCCAACAGATTTTCCTCCAGGAGGATACCAGCAGTAGCATGATGCCAATGTTTTCCACTCCTTTTCTGTGTCTTTTAAGAGTTCCTCAGTGCCCAGCAGGAATGAAATGACCTGTGATAATGTGATTTGAGAGCTCTGTGTTGTTCGTTGCCACATGAGTGCTCATGACAAGCTGGACACCCCACTCATGCCTCTGTTGAGTTAAATTCATCCCAATTCTGTGCAAACAGCAGCCCCGAGATGCTGAGAAGAGCAAGCACAGTGGGTGGGTTTGCATGCACGCCACCGGGGGCTGACTGCTCTGTGGGCAGATGGTTTTGCACTGTTGTAAATCTTCACTCTCCCAAGCTGAAAGACTATTTCAAATAGATATCTTCAATGAAAATATATATCAAAAAATAAAATTGTCCAAAAATACATGTGCATTAAATTTTTATGCATATAATATAATATAATATAATATAATATAATATAATAAATATATAAGATCATTTTTGAAGCCATTGCTTGTGGGGGATATTAGATGATCTCCTAGTGTTTGTACATTTTTGCTTTCTGCTACTGCTGATCCTAGCAGCAACTCCCTGTCAGTTCTTCCAGGTCACTTCACACAAAGGGATTCCATCATTTCAGTGCCTGTGAGAGCTTGGCACTGAAATGCCAAGTTGATTCCCAGCTCTCCAGCCTCCTTCTGGATTTTGGGGCATCTCAGCACTTGTGTCCATGGCCCTTCCTTCATCCCCAGCCTGCAGCAGTCACAGTCGCTGCTGCCTCCCCCTTGCTGCAGCTCATTTGCCAAAGTGCTGCCAAAGGCAGCAGAGCTGGCTCAGGATCCCTGCTGGCTTCTGCTCTCTGGGATGAGCTTCAGGGGGACACTTGGAGCACTTTCCTAAAGAGCTGCCCGTGGGATGAGGGATTTGTCCTCCTGGGTGGCTCCTGCTTGGATTCTGTGCTCATGGAGCCCCAGAGTTTTCTCAGCTGCCTCTGCAGCGAGTTCTGAGCCAACGTGGGGCTCTGCTGCCTGCCCAAATCTGCGCTTCCCCTGCCCAGCCTGAGTGCAGGTGGGGCATGTGCTGGGCATGGCTGGAGATTTGCATGGCCAAAATCCTCCAGCATTTACACCTGCTCATGGCTTTGTGTAGCACAAATCTACACTTACTTCAGTTGAAACATTGCATTTATTGCAGATAGTTACACCTGCACAACTAATGTACAAATACACAAACATTAACTCATGTTTAAAAATGAAATTTATTTTAAATTGCAACACCTGTGTTACCAATAGAGAAACACAGAAACATCAATTTATGATTAAAATCTAATTTATTCTGAGAATTGTGCTATGTAAATATATAGAGATATCAACTTCAATGAAAAAAAAATTACTTTATTGCAACCCTCTGCAACAACTCACTGTACACAAATATTGAAGTTACTGAATTGAAGTTTAACAATTAAATTTATTACATATTACTACAACTGTACAGCCCATATACAAACACAGAAACATCAATATCCCTCTCTAAAGAATCTCAGATCCAGAACTAAATAAATAGAATTTTAGAATTATACAACTCCATACATAATAAATAGAAGTAAATACATATATAGGCATAACAATACAGAGATGTAAACATGCATTGCATATTTCATGACATATAACATGACAATATAATACAAACATAACAAACCTGTCTATAAGTACACAAATATCAATGGACCAATAGAATATTCTATACATCCCCAGCAATAGAAATGCACAGCTACAGAGATGTACAAGTATGTAGACAGATGAATATACACGCATCAATATAACAATATACATACATAATATCCCTATACAAATATCAGTCAGTGTATGTAAATATCCCTATACTTGTAACTATCCAAATCCAACTATACATCCATAAACAGTGCTAGATCACGAGGGATTGCAGCCGCCGATGTTCCCAGGTTCTCGCTCGGTCTCCTCCTCCCGAGCAGAGCAGCTCTCCTGGACAGGGACAGCAGATGGGACATCTGGCAAGCAAAGGGAACACTGAGTGAGTGTGGGGACGTTTCCCTTGGCAGCAGCTGCGCTTCCATCAGGGAAGAGGAAATGTCAGAGCCTCCCCAGGAGGGTCAGAAGGAAAAGCAGCCGGGCGGGCCGGGCTGTGGTGAGCTGTTCACTTCTTTCTGGCATCCCAGTTGCTCTGAGGGAACTCCCTCATGTCACGTTATTGAACCACCTCTGCACTTATCAAGGTTGTGGCCCCCAAATCAATCAGCATTTATGTCTCCAGGTGCTTGCACCAATGACAGGGAATGTCCTCTAACGGTGCTGGGGCACAAAGTTACCTTGCACAGGTCATCTGACAGGGCCTTGCTCCTTCTCTGCTTCCTGTGTTTCTCCTTACCTTCCACTTGGAATTTTCACAGCATTTCTTTTTCTTTCCCCTTGATCAGTGCTGAAATGCGTGTTTCTCTTCCAAGTTACAGTTTGTTCAGTGATCCTGTCAAGCCTTTTCTCAGAAGCTTTTATCATGGAATTGAGAGTTAATTTCAGCAATTTTGGTGATTTTCTGTGAGATTTATGCAAGTGTCCTGTTCACTGGGCACCATTTAGGAAGGTACAAAAGAGAAAAAGGATGTTCTGTATGTCAGTTCACTAGTGGAATATTCATGCATAGAGAGAGTGATTGGCTGAATTTTACATCTACTCCTAACCTGAAAGTGCAGCAGGTAATTTGGGGAGAAATTAAAGCCCGATTTCTCCTTCTACCAGCCTGTATTCAAATGTAAAGTAAATAGAGCAGGGTGAGAATGTCAGTGTTCAGCTCCTGAAGTGCCTTATTAAGGTGTTCTTAAAGTAATGGAGATAAAATCTGGGTGGGCATTCCTAATTTCCAGCCACTCATTGTCAATTTCATTGACTCTGAAAACAGCAGAGATGTGCACATCATACCTTATCAATCCATTTGGGGATGTTTTAAGTTCAGATTCTCTGAGGCTTTAGATTTTTAGATCTCTAGACAATGCTTCCAGGAATCTAAATAGCTTTCAGAAATTAAACTTTTCTCCTTTTTTCCTCAGTCTTTGCACTCATGTGCACCAGAGACCTTCAGTGAATGGATTCCACTCTAATCCATCTCCAAGCTGAATCTCCCAGCTGTGTTCACACTGGTGGTTCATGTGTCTCTTCTGCACAGTGCAATTTTAAAATCTTCGTTCCTTATTATCTCTGCCCTTCCTTTTCTGTTTTAGCTTGCAAATGCATGCAGATGTATCAGAAATGATACACCTAATTTCTGATGCATCAGTTCCTGTCTAGCAATTTCATTTTATCCTGTTCTGATGTTATGCTAGCCTTCTATGTTTGATTCTAAGTGGACTCCAGTTTTCTTGCATGTGGAAGTTTTACAATGCAATGCTGTCATTCACCTGCTTTCATGAAACCCTTCATTAACATTAGCACAAGTAACTGTGTGATTCCCTTCTGCTTTGTAGACGATTTGGGAAACTCAAGTCCTGCTCAGCTACAGAAAAACATACATGGTGCTTGGTAATTCCCCTAAGAGCTTAAGTTAATGGTAAACAACTGCAGCTTATTGATTTCACAGAAATTGGGAGAAAAGACATTGCAAATATTGAGGAATGCAGTGCAATATTGATGGGCATCCCTCAGTTATCCAGACAGAGTGATGTCACTGGCAAAATTCCCTCTTTTCCAAAGGTTTTCATTTGCTTTGGCTGTGCTTCGTATGGCTGCAGGTCACATTTCCCTTGGTTGAAGGAAGTATATTGGCAGTTACTCTTGGTGATATATCTTGCTAATTCTGCACTTGGAGGAATTACTCAGTTCTGCAGTCCTTATTACACGACCTGTTCTAAAAGACTTTTATACTGTTTTCCCTCTCTCTGTGTTTTCACACTTGTTCAACAAGGTTTTTTTTCCTAAGAATATTAATCACAATATCCCAAAGGATTAAAAAATGCTTAGGTATTTTTCCGTAAGTATTTACTGAGGAAAAATAATAATAATAAAAAAAACCTGTATGCATGCTGGATGTAAAATACAAACAGAAATAAACTTGAGAGTTCTCCCAAAAACCTTAAGAAAAACCCCATGTATTCTATAAAACCCAGAGTATTCATCTACAGCATACAAAAATGGGCATGTTCTAGAAGAGAAAATTTCTGCAACGGTTCTGCACAGAATTCTATGCTTTCAAGCTTTTTGCCCTTCAGGGGCAGTGCCATTCTCTGAACTGTAATGCTCTGAGCATGTTCTGCTCACCATGGCAGCTTTCTGCTCTCCCCTGGTACAGATCATGCTCCCAGCAAAGGGTGAGTGCAGCCACCACAACTCGCAGCACCTTCCCACACAGCAAGAACCTGAAGGAGAGAAATGGCTTTCACCAGCTGCTGCGGGTTCCAATAGTGCCACCTCTCAGCTGCCGAAAGCCTGAATTTCTGTGTTGCAGTGTGTTAGTTTATTGAGCCAAATGTTCTGTTATATAGTGGTATGTTCAAGTGTTCCCCGAGTAATTACAGGTAGTCTCTCCCCTATGTTATGCCCTCCTACCCAAGTGTCCCTCAAGGAATCCCCTCCCTCCTCACCAGATTTTTCCCTGTCTGTCAAGACAACCCAGCCCCTTTGCCCCATCCATCAGCCCAAACCCTACCCTTTGTTCCAGAAAGTTCCCTGTCCCTAACCCTAAGATCCAATCCCTATCCCAGTGCTCTCTCCTCCCCTTGTTCTGATTTGTTGTAGCCCTCAAAACCACACCCCAAGAGTCGCTTATTGGTTACTATATGGTGTCCACTCCCTGCTTTGAAAGATTTTAAAACCAGTGCACAGGGGTGCTGGGGGTTCTTTCAACATCTGTTCCTGGTGCAATTCTCGCCTGCAGAGCCTTCCCCCCGCCTCTCCTGATGAATTTCCTGCACTTTATGCCACAGAAGAGCCTCCTCTGCTTCCTTCACTCGGCCTTCCAGGGTTCTCTATTGCTGGGAATTTGGCCTAGAGGTTCTGGCTCAGGCAAAACCCTAAACTAGCCAGGACCCCACTCTTGCCATTGTCCCTGGAGCATCACAGAGCTAGCCAGGGCTGCGGAGGGCAGTGACAGTGACCCATGCCCCAGCATGACACAGCCCCCGGAGCCACACCTGCCAGGCCACAAGCCCCAGCCCTGGTATCACTGCTGGCCTCAGGGGCTCCTGGGCATCCTCACCCTGAGTGCAAAGGCAGCCTCAGGAGCCCCCCAGGGCGCTCTGGATCCAGGCTGCAGACACCCTAAAGCCAGCACTGAAAGAGACGTGGATGGGGACTGCAGCTGGATCTTGCAGTGCTCACCAGCCCTGACTACTCTCTAAGTGAACCCAAACCTCATTTGCAGCACCTTGAGCACATTGACCCTGCTCGCCCCTCCTGGAACGTGGTGTTGCCACATCCTACACCAGCCCTTTGCAGGGAGTGACCAGCTCCCAGTTGCTCTGCTACCCTGGCCTTAATTTCTGTTTGCCGGCAATGAACTTAACAGATACACTCCTGAGAAACCTTGCACAACATTTGCTTCTTAGGAGCTCTTTGGCAAAAAAACTCCACTAATCCCTAGTTTATGCACAGAGAAGGAGGTCCTGATAAACCGTAAGGCACAGGCAGGGCTCTGGCATACGAATTCCTGAGCCGCAGGATTCCACCCATTGTTGTTCCTAGCTGCTTTGCTGATATTATAGAGCCAGTTCTGGACAGGGGCTGCTGCTGACCGGGTACGAAAATTTGGAGAAAAAAAGGTGCAGGAGACAACCAAAAAAAAACAAGAGGGAAAACCCTTAGAAATACAGAGCACAGAAGTCCTTGGAGATGGTTCAATAGAAAATGCCAGTAGCAGTGAGCAGAGCCCGAGGTTGCTCACTGCCACCCCAGGGGCTCCTCAGTCCCCTGCTGGTTTGTGTCTGATGCAGCCCTGCCTGGAAAGGGCTCCAGGCTCTGGTGTTCCCAGCTTGCTCCGGGCTACATTCTTAGCAGCACTGAAAGAAGAAGTGAAACAAAGAGCCATTTTCTGTCCTGCCTGCAAACTCTTCTCCTTCAGTGCCACTGCCAGAGATCATCCCTCTGTCAGCTTGGCACTGTGCCTGATGCATCCTCGTCCCTCTCCCTTGCATCAGCTCCTGCACATTGGCAGTCACTGCCCCACGTCATGAACAGAGAGAGCTGTGTCAGAAGAGCAAGGAGTGCATTTTCTTGGCTGTGAGATGCAAAGTTGTGTTTCGTGTCAGGTACAAACAGGTGATGTATGTAGTTGTTAATGCAAAATGTGTGGACCCCAACAGTGGGACAGTTGTGAATTCTAATAATAACTGAGGAGAATAAAGCATGGAAAAAGGCCTTTGAACCTATCTTTTGTTTGCAAATTAACCTTAGTTGATTTAGGAGCATTGGAATTAAAGTGTTAAAGATGTTGCTTTTTGCATTTAATCCATTAAAAGCTCTGCAATAATAACCTTTTGAAGTATAATGTTAGAATATTACTTGTATCATTGAAACTATAGCTTTGGAATATATATAAAGGAAATGTGCTTATCTCATGCCTTATTAAAGCAGAGAAAAACAGCTTGAGAAAGGAAGATGAACATCACCTCAAGGGTTTATGGTTTTGACCAAAGGGAAGCTAGACATCACTGTTATGACATTTATAGTCTTTGCAATTAAAAGGTGGACACACATCTGGGGAGTCAGACCCCACCAGATGGGATTCGTCTTTCTTCTTTCGGAAACTGGACCGTCACCATCTGGGGATACTCCTTTGAGGTACATCCTGAGAAACTAAAATCACAATAGTGTATAGAATTGTGATGTAATGATTTGGAATAAAAATTGCTGATGAGTAAAAGATTGGAAATAGAAACTGCTGAAAAAAAAAGCTGATGAGTACCCCTATAAATACCTGTAACCATCAATTATCGGTGTGCAGTTGGAGGGAAAACTTCCCCCACTGTACCCAGCACTGTATTGCTCATACTTTACCATAATAATTAATAAATTGATTGCTGCTTGAATATTGGCCTAGTCAAGCTTCTCATTCATAACATCAGTCCTCCCCAGTGTTTCCAAGGACAGTTTAGTTTCTCACGGTGGCCGTGGCAGCCAAACCCAGCAGTGGGGTCAGTGCAGTGCCCATGGCTACAGCCCCTTGCAGGGGCCCAGTACAGCTTGGGCTGATGATCCACCCTCACAGCTGGCCCAAGGCAGCTCTGCAGTGGCTGTGGTGGCCCCTGGGGCTGGCACACACCTTAGCAGTGTGTCTGTTTGCAGTGGGGCAACTCAGGAGTTTCAGATTGCTTCAAAAAACCCCAAAAAGGGAAAACCCCTCTTAGGCTGAGGGCAGCCAGCTCTGAAAGCACAGCAGGTCCCAGGGGAGTGAGGACAGACAGGATAGGGCTGGGCAATGTGGAGCAAGGTTGTCCACACTGGGTCAGAGCTCCAGGCACAGCTTCTGTGAGCAGGCCAGAGCTGCTGAGGAGAGACCGTGGGTCAATATCAATCACAGAATGCTGCAATCAACTCTGCTCTAAAGAGAAATAAAATAAAATACTTCCTTTAAAACAGGAATGTGTATTTTTTTTCAAGGTGTTTGAAATCTTTCTCCATAACAGGACTTGGAAAATTTTAATGACCCTCTCAGGGCTTTGGTGTTGTTTACATCAGACTCAGTCCTTGAGAGTGTCTTCAAAAAACTTCTCAAGCACTCAAAGTTAAATTTAGACTCCAGAGTTTCTTGATCTTTTAATGGGTCCCACTGAGGGACACGGCTGGGAAAGTGTCCCCAGGTTCCAGTTAGAGCAGAACACTGGAGGCAGTCATGGCAACTGGGGACAAGCAAGGGAAAGCTGTCTCTGGTGCTGAGCAAAGCTGGATGTATTTGAGGAATGCAAAGGGCCAAGGGCTGAGCCCCAGCCCCTGGCCAGGCAGATCCTGTCCCTCCCTCCTTGCTCAGGGCTCTTCCCGGGATGGGCACTGGCATGTGGGGATGTGCAATGCCAAGGGCAGGAGCATGGGGCGGCCCCTGCCAGGCTGCTGAGCAGGGACAAGGAGGCAATGAGGCCCCAGCCCTGCAAGGGTCACTTGTCCCCTCATGGCCCCAGGCCCAGCAGCCATGGCCAAAGCGCTGCCCAAGGCGGCTCTGGCAGGGCTGTCTTGCAGCTGCTGCCCATCCCTGTGCCCTGTGCAGCCCAGGCTGTCCCACGGTGTCCCTGCCCTGCGCCTCTGTCCCTGCAGGCTGTCGGCATCCCCCGGCTGCCCCACCTGGCTGGGCCCTTCCTTTGCTGACAGCTCTGCCTCCTGCCTGCCTCTGCCTGCCCACACAAAGCCTGGGGCTGATACCAAAAGGGTTCATTCCATTTTTACCCTGCCTGTGAACTTTCAGCACGGGAACCTGGCATGCAGGGGCTGCTTTCCCAGCAAGGATGGTTGGAAGAGAAGAAGAAGACATCTGGCTCTAGGGTGCAGGGATAGAGGAAACAAGGAGTGAATCTGGGAACTTGGGGTGGGTTTTATGGAAATGGGTAAATTGTAATTCACATTTAGTGACTGTGTATAAGCAACACACTGGTAGAATTACATGTCCATGTGAGGTTGGGAGTTATCCCTCCCCAGACCTCAGGCCTGAATAAATGACACCCTCTGAAATAGCAAATTAGTGTTATGAAGTCTTGTTCTGATATTTCAGAGATTTGCTGACCGTGGTTCCTCACAAACCCAAGGAGTCAGCTGTGACACTGTGGAACCCCATGGAACAAAGGGTCCATTGTGACACAGCAGAACCCCATGGAACCAAAATCCATTTTGGCACATTGGGGCCACATTGAACTAATGGTCCATTGTGATACTGCGGATCCAAGGAGACCATTGTGACCCTGAGGAATCTCTTGGAACCAAGGGGTCATTGTGACACAGTAAGGCCTGGTGGAACCATGGGTCCATGTCACATGGTGACACCGCAGAACCTCACGGAACCAAGGTAGCCATGTTCTACTGCAGAGCCTCGTGGAACAAAGGGTCCATGGTGACACTGCAGAACCAAGGAGACTGCTGCTGGCAGTGTGAGAGCTCATGGAACCAGAGATCCATTGTGACACAGCAAGGCCTGGTGGAACCAAGGGTCTCTTGTTAAACTGTGTGGCCTCATGGAACCATGAGCCATTGTGACACAGCAGGGCCTCATGGAACCATGGAGGCCATTTTTACACTTGGAGGCCTTGTGGAACCAAAGGGCCATTGTGGCACTTCAGAGCCTTGTGGAGCCAAGGGGACCACGGTGACACTGTGGGGCTGCATAAAGCCAATGGTCTGTTGTGGCATGGCAAGGCCTTACGGGATCATGGAGACCATTCTGACACAACAGGCCTCATGCAAGCAAGGAACCACTGTGGGTTCTTGGCAGGCCAAGGAGCTGTTGGCACACTGTGTGGCACCATGGAACCAAGGAGGCCATTGTGACACTCCACGGCCCCATGGAACTAAGGATCCATGGAATATTTCAGGACCCTATGGAACCAAAGTCCATTGGGACATTGTGGGGCCTCATGGAATTCTGGGGGCCATGATGACACTTGGAGGCCTTGTCGAATCAAGGGGCTCTGCAGGGCCTCATGGAATCAAGGAGACTATTCTGACATTTTGAGTGCCCATGAAACCAAGGGTCCATTGGGACACTGTGGCACTGAGGAGACTTCTGTGACACTGCAAGGCCTCATGGAAGCAAGGAACCCTTGTGACACTCTGGAGCCCCATGGAAACAAAAGGCCAGTGTGACGCATCTGGGCCTCATGGAACCAAGGATCCAATATGACACCTCACTGTGACACTGCAGGGCCCCATGGAAACAAGGGGACAGGGAACTGGTCTGGTTGGCTTGGCCTGACTGGTGCAACTGCCCTTGGCATGTCGGGGGTCTCTTCTCATGTACCCCTGAAACCCTGGGGCTCTGGGCTTTCCTTCAATTGGAAAAGAACGGCTCTTCTCATTCAAGCATCCATGACCAAAAGGGGAGTTCCCCTCCAAATTTCCCAATATCCAGGGATTGTTCCCAGACAAAAGCTGCCATTACCAACAAGTCTGGCTGACCTAGTCTTCCTGAGAGCTGGGTCTCACCTGCCCTCAAACACTGAGGCTCTGTGCTTTCCTTCCTATGGAAAAGAGCTGTCCCTCCTGCACAGGCACCCATGGCCAAAGCTGGTATTTGTCCTCCAAAATTCCTTCATTCAAGGGTTTTTTCTCCCAGACAAGATCTCCCAGTACAGACAGGTCTGGCTGGCCTTGGCTTCTGGTGGTTGCCTGAATTCTGCCCTGAAACACTGGGGCTCTGCCCTTTCCATCCTAAGGGAAAAGAACCATCCTTCTTCTCCAGGTGCCCATGGCTGAAATTGGGATTCCACCACCAAAAGTCCTATATCCAATTATTGCTCCTACACAAAAGCTTCCATTACAGACAGGTCTGGCTGGCCTTGGTCTCTGGTGCCTGCAGTTCATCAGCCCCTGAAGCACTGGGGTTCTGTGCTTTCCTTCCTATGGAAAAGAATCTTTTTATTCCTCCACGGCCAAAATTGCTACTCCTCCTAAAATATTCACACATGAAAGGTTTCTCCCAGACAAAATCTGCCCGCTCTGGCTGGCACTGTGGGCTCTGATGGCCACCTGTCATCTGCCCCTGAAACACTGGGGCTCTTGCCTTCCTTCCCATGGAAGTAGAACAGTCTCCTCGTCCAGGGGCCATGGCCAAATTTGAGATTTGGCCCCTAAATTTCATGTATCCAAAGATAGCTCCCAATCAAAAGCCTCCAAGAGAGACAAGTTTGGCTGGCTTGGCCTCCCAGGGGCTGCTTCTCATCTACCATCAAACCCTGGGGCTCTCTGCTCTCCTTCAGATGGAAAAGAAATGGCCTTTTCATCAAGGGACCAGTGGCCAAAACTTGTATTCCACCTCCCAAATTCTGTGTATCCAAGGATTTCTCTCAGGCACAAGCTGCAATTCCAGAAAGGTCTGGCTCGCCTTGGTCCTTGGTGGCCTCTGCTCATCTGCCCCTGAAACACTGGCCCTCTGTTTTCCTTCCAATGGAACAGAATCGTTGTTCACATCAAAGTGCCCATGGGCAAAACTGAAATTTGGCCTAAAAAATTCCATCTATCCAAGGATTGCTCCAAGGCAAAAGTAGCCAGGACACACAGGTCTGACTGGTCTTGTCCTGAGGTGATTTTCTTAGACTATCAGCAGAATGTTTTCATTTGCCAATACCTTGGAGAGGGCTGAGAGATCTCCCAAGATGGGGTTTGGAGGCCTCAAGCACATGAGCACTGTACAGGGACAGTGGAGCTCTGTGCTCAGTGGGGTGGAGAAGGAGGACAGCAGAGGAGAGCCCTGGGAGGGACTGAACGGTGGTTTCAGAGATGGTGGATCCTTTTGACATAGTAGAGAACAGACAGAGAAAGAAAGAATTAATGCAAAGGACAGATAGGGAGGGCCAGACAGGACCCAAAGAGAAAGGAATTTCCCTCCCAGGGCAGGGCTGTGGTGCAGCACATCCCCCAGCAGGAGCCTGTAGCAGCCCCAGGCTCTGTGTGGGAAGGCAGAGACAGGCAGGAGGCAGAGCTGTCAGCAAAGGAAGGGCCCAGCCAGGTGGGGCAGCCAGGGGATGCCGACAGCCTGCAGGGACAGAGGCGCAGGGCAGGGACACCGTGGGACAGCCTGGGCTGCACAGGGCACAGGGATGGGCAGCAGCTGCAAGACAGCCCTGCCAGAGCCGCCTTGGGCAGCACTTTGGCCATGGCTGCTGGCCCTGGGCCTGAGGCCAGGAGGGGACAAGTGACCCTTGCAGGGCTGGGGCCTCATTGCCTCCTTGTCTCTGCTCAGCAGCCTGGCAGGGGCCGCCCCATGCTCCTGCCCTTGGCATTGCACATCCCCACATGCCAGTGCCCATCCCGGGAAGAGCCCTGAGCAAGGAGGGAGGGACAGGATCTGCCTGGCCAGGGGCTGGGGCTCAGCCCTTGGCCCTTTGCATTCCTCAAATACATCCAGCTTTGCTCAGCACCAGAGACAGCTTTCCCTTGTTTGTCCCCAGCTGTCATCACTGCCTCCAATGTTCTGCTCTAACTGGAACCTGGGGACACTTTCTGAGTTGAGTTCCTCAGTAGAACGCATAAAAACTTCAAGAAACTTTGGAGTCTAAATTTAACTTTGAGTGCTTGAGAAGTTTTTTGAAGACACTCTCTCAGGGACTGAGTCTGATGTAAACAACACCAAAGCCCCGAGAGGGTCATTAAAGTCCTTGTGCTGTGTCTGTGCTGCTGAGCTGGGCTGGGCTCCTGGCCCAGAGGCAACTCCTTGCAAACCAAGAAGAGCTTCAAAAAGACATTTCCATTTCTCCTGAGGAGCAGCTCCTCTCCCAGCCCAGCAGGGCTGGGGCACTGCCTACAGCCACCCTGGGCACAGCACAGAGGCACAGAGAGCTTCAATCATTCAGGGCTGGGAAGATGCTGAGAAGTGCCTGGGGCACAATCACTGCCAGCCCTTGGCACAGGAGCCTCTGGCTGCAGGAGGATGCAGCTGCAGCTCCTGGAGTGATCTCCTAAAGCTGGAACATCCCAATGCCTCCAGACTCTGTGAGTAAAAGACTGAATATTTCTGGTGCAGGGGAGGTGAAATGCTCATGAAACTTTGACATGCTGAGGAATGCTTGTCAGTCATAAAATATTTCCAATACAAGGATTTCATTAAAAATTAGGACATTTCCAAAGACTTTGTATTCAGTTTCCTAATATCGGAGAATGGCAGGGAGCGGGGGATTAATATTAAAGATTGATTATGAATTATTAATTATGAAATTTTAAAAGTTCCCAAGACATTGGAACTGTTATTTTTGTGTTCTGTAGATTCACAGGAGATCCCTAATGTGCTTTCAGCCACTCTGCCAAAGCACAGCAGCAGCATCACCTTTGCTGGAGCCATCAGGCTCAGTCTGAGCTGTCCTTTCTCCCACCTGCAAACAGAACCTGCCCCAGCCAGTACCCTGCAAACAGGCAGGGTTCTGTAGGGCCAAGCAGAGGGCACAGAGATTTGGGGTCTGTGAGTGCTGGCACAGAGAGATCAGGCACTGGGAAACTCCTGCAGAAGGAAAATCTGCAGGAAGCAGAGAGAAGATCAGGGAAGGAGAGGAAACAAAACCCAGCAATGCTGTGGCAGGGAGAGTTTAGAGATGCCCACAGGATCCCCTCCAGTGCAGCCCCTCCCTCTGAACAAGCCCCCTCCCTCCTGTGCCCCAGCCCAGCCTCTGCCCTCAGGGCCGGGGCTCCAAGGCGTGCAGCCCCTCCTGTGCAGGCAGAGCTGCAGCAGAGCCGTGGGGCAGCTCTGCAGCCCCGGGCCCAGTTCTCTCTGCAGAGCACAGGGCTGGGAGCAGCTGCCCGGCCCTGGGGGCTCTGGAGGGGGCACTGCTGGCTCAGGGTGACGCTGTCCCCAGTGCCCGGCTCTGGGCAATGCTGTCAGGGCAGCCAGGGAAGGAGCTGCATCTCCCTTCATCCAATGCCAGCATAAGGACACTTGGGAGTTTCTCTGAGATTTCAGCCCGAGCTGGGAGCCTCAATCGAGGGTGCAAACCTATCCTAGAACAACTTTGAGTTATAGGATTGATGGGGAAAGGCAGAGGTGTTGTGACACTGAAAGTGCTGATGGGTTGGTGGAATGAGCAACGTGAGTCCTTGGCTACAAAACTGAAGCTGGGCTGTGGTGGATCCATCTGCTCTCAGCAGTACTTGGGGGTTGGTAAGAGAAACTTGGGAGTGTGAACATTCTCCATTTAAGAAATTGAAAGCCCAGAGAAACTCAAAACAGAATGAAGTGACAGATCATCTGCTCCCAGTCTGCACTCACCATCTGGCTGCAGGGAACTCACTTTGTTCTACCAGAGGGCAGCAGAAATGCTGAGTGTATCTGATATTGAAGAGCAGGATAGACAGGGGCAGAGCTCAAAAAGAAAACCTCACAACTCTTAAACACAAAACAGTGTCTGTGTATGTTACAGTGGAGGGTGTATGGGAAATGCCTTTGATTTTGGTTACAGATATCTCCTCTGACTCGTCACTGTCCCTTTCTCCATGAACAGGTGCCCATGTGCTGCCACAGCAAATGTCCAACAGCAGCTCCATCAGCCACTTCATCCTGCTGGCATTGGCAGACACGGGACAGCTGCAGCTCCTACACTTCTGCCTCTTGCTGGGCATCTCCCTGGCTGCCCTCCTGGGCAACGGCCTCATCATCAGCGCCGGAGCCTGCGGCCACCACCTGCACACGCCCATGTTCTTCTTCCTGCTCAACCTGGCCCTCAGTGACCTGGGCATGATCCGCACCACTGTCCCCAAAGCCATGCACAATTCCCTCTGGGATGGCAGGAACATCTCCTACTCAGGATGTGCTGCTCTGCTCTTTTTCTTTCTGTTCTTCATTTCAACAGAGTTTTATCTCCTGACCGTCATGTGCAACGACCGCTACGTGTCCATCTGCAAGCCCCTCCACTACGGGACCCTCCTGGGCAGCAGAGCTTGTGCCCACATGGCCGCAGCTGCCTGGGCCAGTGCCTTTCTCAATGCTCTGCTGCACACAGCCAATACATTTTCCCTGCCCCTGTGCCATGGCAATGCCCTGGGCCAGTTCTTCTGTGAAATCCCACAGATCCTCAAGCTCTCTTGCTCCAAATCCCTCCTCAGGGAAGTTGGACTCATTGCTGTCAATGCCTGTTTAGCACTTGACTGTTTTGTGTTCATTGTTTTCTCCTATGTGCAGATCTTCAGGGTCGTGCTGAGGATCCCCTCTGAGCAGGGACGGCACAAAGCCTTTTCCACCTGCCTCCCTCACCTGGCTGTCGTCTCCCTGTTCATCAGCACTTGCACATTTGCCTACCTAAGCCCCCCTCCATGTCCTCCCCATCCCTGGATGTGGCCCTGTACTCTGTGGTGCCTCCAGCCCTGAACCCCCTCATCTACAGCCTGAGGAACCAGGAGTTCAAGGCTGCGGTGTGGAGACTGGTGACTGCATGCTTTCAAAAACATTAAACTGCTGGGCAATATCTGCAAATAACTTGCAATCAAAGTCATCTTTGCTACTTCTTGTTGACTTCATTTTAGAGTTTCTTTACCTTTGTTTTACTTTTTTCTTATTGTCCAAAAAGAAATGTCATTGTTTGTTGAGTGGTCATTTTGTTCCTCTCCACCATCCCTGTGGCCACAGACTGTGGCAATGAGGGGCTGTGCTGTTGGTGCCTTTAAATGAAATGATGATCTCTCCCAACAAGGTTTTCTGCAGAGATGCCGTTTTGTTGCCTTCTCTGGAGCTGCAGCAGCAATGTCTGTGTGCAGAGCTGGGGGCAGATCAGGGCTGGCCCAGCAGCTGTGCCCAGCAGCAGCAGCAGCACTTGGTGTTGCCAGTGCTGCTGCCGTGGCCCTGCCCCGCTGCCCTGGTGGCCCTGGTGTTGCTGCAGGGCCTGAGTGCTCTCGGGGCCGGGCACAGCCGTGGGGGTGGCAGTGCCGGGGCTGCAGCAGGGACAGGCCATGGGCACTGCTGGGGCAGCGCTGACGCCTCAGGCCAGGGCCTGGGGGCTCCAGGCTCCTTGCCCAGGCTCTCTCAAGAGCACGCCCAGGCCAATGCTGAGCACAGAAAAGCCCCGTGAGCAGCCCCAGGCTGGCCGTGGGCAGGCTGGGGGCAAACAGCATGGCTGGGGCTCTGCAAGGGCCCTGGGACAGAGGGGAAGGAGTAGCAGAGCAGGGCCTGATCCATCCCCAGTGCGCCGCACAGCCCAGGGCAGTGTCCCAGAGCGTCCTCATGGAGCTGCCAACAACATCCCCCCTCTGCAGCCCTGGCCTCTCCCCCAGCTCACACAGGTGCCCCATCCTTGCAGGCACAGACCTGGCAGCACTGGCTCAGGAGCTCCTGTTTGCATTGCACAGAGCAGGCAGGAGCACCCCCATGCTGTTGGTGTGGGGACATGAACCTGAGGGAGCACAAATGCCATCAGCCCCTGGGGCCAGCAAGGGCTGGGGGACACCAGGGAAACCACTCAGCTTTGTCCTGGCCTCTGCAGTCAGCCAGAAAGTTTGTTCCCATCAGCTGGGAGTTTCCTGTCCCACTGCAGACGCTGTTGCTCAGAGCCAGGGCTGCCTGGCAGCCACCCCCAAACTGCCCTGAGCATTTCCTTGGCTTCACCTTTGATTTCTTTACTCTTCACTGGTACAAATTTCTTCCCATTGCCCACCCCTGTTCCCTCCCCTGCAAACAGCCCATCCCTGTTTGCCCTTCCCTCTCTGGCCCCACTCCCCATTGCAGTTCCTGACTTGGCCCCATGGGAACGTCCCTTGGGCAGCAGGATCATCCTACAAGTGCTGCAGGAATTGTCTGCAGGCTCCTGCAGTGCCTGGTGCTGCTCCCTTGCCAGAGGCACCCCAGGCCAGGAGGGCACATCTGGGCTGCTGTGTCTGGCTCTGGGGCTCCCTGTTTTTGGGCAGTGAGGAGGAGCTGCAGAGGCTCTGCAGGACTGACAGGATGGGCTTTGGGGCTGGCAGGAGAAGCTGAGGGGCCTGGGCTGCTGGAGCTTCTAAAGAGGAGGCCCAGGGCTCATCCTGCAACTGCTCCAAGGGTGGCTTCAGAGAGTCACAGAATCAGCAAGGGTGGAACAGGCCATGGAGATCATCAAGTCCAACCTGTGCCCTGACAGTGCCTTGTCTCCCCTGAGCCTCCTCATCTCCAGGATAAACAACCCCAGCTCTCTCAGCCACTCCTCACAGGACTTGTGCTCCAGACCCCTCACCAGCCTTGTTGCCCTTCTCTGGACATGCTCCAGCCCCTCCATGTCCTTCCTGGGGGGCTCCAGAACTGGACACAGCACTCGAGGTGCTGCCCAAGCAGTGCTGAGCACAGGGGAAGAATCACTGCCCTGCTCCTGCTGGCCACACCATTCCTGATCCAGGCCAGGAGCCATTGGCCTTCTTGGTCACCTGGGCACACTGCTGGCTCATGTCCAGCCTGCTGTCCATCACCCCTGCAGGTCCCTTTCTGCCTGGCTGCTGTCCAGCCACTCTGTCCCCAGCCTGTAGCACTGCAGGGGTTGTTGTGGACAAAGTGCAGGACCCGGCACTTGGACTTGTTCAACCTCACCTTGCTGGATTTGTTCTCAGGATCCACTCTGTCCAGGGCCCTTTGCAGAGCCCTCCTACCCTCCAGCAGATCCACACTCACACTCAGCTTGGTGTCATCTGCAAATTTGCTGATGCTGGACCCAATCCCCTTATGCTGATCATCAGTGCAGATATTGAAATCCACGCTGTTTGGCTCTGAACCCTCAGCCATCCTGTGGGTGCCCTGTGATGGCACTCAAGGTGGTCTGTTCCATAACCTTGCTGGGCACCCAGGTCAGGCTGACAGGCCTGGAGGTCCCCAGATCCTCCTTCCAGCCCTTCTTGGGGATGGGCTCACACTGGCACCTCCAGTGCTCTGGGAGCTCCCTGCTGAGCCAGCACTGATGGTGAATGATGGAGAGCAGCCTGGGGAGCTCATCCACAGCTCCCTCATTGCCCTAGGATGGATCCTGTCTGATCCCATTCACCTGTGAGCATCTGAGTGGCTCAGCAGGTCACCCACTGCTTCCTCCTGGATTCCAGGGGCTGTTCTGCTCCCTGTGCCCATCTACCAGCTCAGGACAACACTTGTCCTGAGGATATCCTCTCCAAATATTGAAAATTGAAACAAAATAGGGGTAAAGTAGCTCAGCCTTTTCCTTATCTTTACTTACTATATTCTCCACTGCATCCAATAAAGAGTAGAGGTTCTCCTACTCCTCCTTTTTGCCTTTTTTTTTTTTATAAAAGCATTTTTATTCTTTTTGCAGAACCCTCCAGGTTAAGTTTTAATAGAGTTTTCAACTCTCAGCTTTTCTTTCTGTATGACCCCTTAAAGACTTCCTGAGTTGCTGGTCCTTTTTCCACCCCTGAGTCTCCAGAAAAGCTCCATGGGCAGCCAGGCCAGTCATTTTCCTCACTAGCTCATCTTCTGCTGCACTGGGACAGGCTGCTTCTTCCCCCTTATGATTACTTTCTTGAAATGTGTCCGTCCTTCCAGGACCCCTTTGTTTTTAAGGGCTGTTTCCCTTAAAGCAATCAGTACCTGATTAGGTATTCCCCAAAACTGGAGCCTAAACAGGCCAAAGTCTGCCCTCCCTATTTCCAGTGAAGAAGCTTTGTTGCTGCCCCTCCCTCTTTCACAGAACATTGAACACTTCATTATTTCATGGTCACTGTGCCCCAGGCAGCCTCTGAGCCCCACATCTGCCTCCAGCCCTTCTCTGTTTGTGAACAGCAGCAGACAGAGCTTTCCTTGGCAGTGGGAGTGTTACCAAAAATTTATTAAAACAGAAAATTCCTTAACCCCAATGTAGCATTAAGAAGCAGCATTCTTTATTCAGCTGGATGCACGGGGGAGAGCTCCTCCCAAAGCTGTGCATGCTGAGTACAGGAAAGTTTCTGTTTATATTCTGTATTTTGCATACATATTCATTGATTGTCCTGGACTAAAAATACATATGATAATCATTTCCCCAAAATCATTAATATATTTCCCCTCCCCTTTACCCATGCATTCTCCTCTCCTGGTGGTCCCTGGTGCTCGTGGACCCCAATGTTCCCGTGGGCCTGGCTGAGCTGGCAGGACACTGAGGCTGCTGAACTTCCAGTTCCCCTTCTCACACAATGGGCACTGTGTGGTTTCCACAGGCCTGGGGTTGTGGAGAACAAGCTCCAGGTGTGAACTCACCTGGTGAAGACAATTTATCATCTGGTACCATGTGGTCACAGAGTGGGCTATGACATCACAGAGTGGGTTAGGTGAGGTCATTGAGCATCCATGGCATCATAGTCTGCCTTTGTGACATCAGAGATTCAGCTGTGACATCACAGGGCAGAGGTCTGACATCACAGTGCAGACTATGGCATCACAGACTCTGGTGTGACATCAGAGACCAGCTGTGTGACATTGGAGAATGGGCTGTGACATCCCAGAGGGACTGTGACATCCCAGAGGGGCTGTGTGACATCCCAGACGGGGCTGGGTCAGGTCACTGGGTTGGTCACTCTGCCCCAGCTCCCCCTCACAGTTTCTCCCAACAACTCCAATGCTGTCCATGCCCAGCAGGGTCCCTGTCGCTGGGATCCCCCTGGCCCACCTGGAGCCAAAGCCTCCACCAAAGGATGTTCCACAGGATCCACCCCAGAGCCTGACATGGGGACAAGGGGCCAGGGCTGTGTGACCAGGACATCAAGGACGGGGATTATCCAGGTCACTGTGGCCTGGGTTGGGTTGCCCAGGGCAGGAAAGATGTCTGGCAGCTGGAGCAGGGTCTGGGAAGGGCCTCCAAGGTGGGGCTGGAGCCCCTGGGCTGTGAGCAGAGGCTGAGGGAGCTGGGCTGGTCCAGCCTGGAGCAGGGAAGGCTGAGGGGCTCCTCATCCCAGCCTGGCAGTGCCAGCCAGGAGGGGATGGAGAACACAGAGCCAGGCTCTTCACAGGGGGCTGGGGGGAGACAAAAGCCGATGGGTGGAAGGGGAAAGAGGGGAGATCAGCCATGGCATGAGCAGATGAAATGAGTCAGGCTGGTTTCAGCATTTCGTCAACACCAAGAGCAGCCTGACATCCCTTTTCCATCCACCACTGATAGATTTGCAAATCAGGAATTGTTTGAGCTGTTCTGTCCTCAGTCCAGGACAAGAATCCTGATACAAGAACTTAATTGTGTTTATATCTATCACAAAACCACATTAGTCAAAAATTAATTTTAGTATGCAAATCACTTGTGAACAGTGGACTCATCAGACACGCTGGGACATTGCACATAGCTCAGGGAAGAGTTTGTAATTGTGTGATTGTTATTTTAATGGTGTAATTTTTATGAAGTTATATCCTGCTCAACTGTGGTCTGTTGGCTAGGTCCAGTGTGGGCTGGAGGGAGCTCAGATTTGCACAAGGCTGCTCTGAGTGCCAGCCTTGGATGGGGAAAATGGTGGGGTGGGGGTAGGGACAGAGTCTGATTGATTGCCAGCCATGAAAGGTCTTGATTTTCATACCCAGTCAAACTGCTTGAGGAGGTACTTGGATTCAGTGTCAAATGGAAATTGCATATATCAATTTATGAACAGGGGAAAAAAAATTAAACAGGACCTAAAAAATATTTTCTCACTCTCTTTTTAAATAGAACACATTCAGTTGAATGCAATTCTGAAATCTCTCTTATTAACCACACAAGATTTGGAAACTGAAATCAAATTATCCCCAGAGATTTGGCTTGTTAAGGTGTTCTGAATGTTAATGAGTCCAGGGACACTGAATTCCTGCACTGAAGAGCTGAAGGCTGAACAAGCCTTTCAAGCAGCACTTGGATTCAGTGTCAATTGGAGATTGCACATATCAATGAATTAACAGGGAAAAAACCTAAACAGGACTTAAAAATCATGTTTTGTCACTGTCTTTTTAAATATATTGCATTCACTTTGGATATACTACTGAGATCTGTCTAATTAACCACAAATCATTTGAAAATTGAAATCAAATTATTCCCCGAGGCTTGGCTTGTTTAGCTGTTCTGAATGTTAATGAGCCCTGAGACGCTGAATTCCTGAAGAGCTGAAGGCTGAACAAGCCTCTGGAGCAGGAAAATTCAGCAGCAGCCTCCAAGGTGCTGAGGATGTCAGCAGCCCCCGCTGAGGCCATCCCTGCCCAGAGACCGTGGGGGAATGGGCAGACAAGGAGAGCGTCCCTGGGGCTGGGGCAGCACAACTCAGAGGCACCAGTGGCTCCAGCTGGGCAATGGAGTGTGGAATGGGGCTGGGAAAGCCCTGCCTGGGCTGGGCCAAGCAGGACACACAAGCCCTGACTGCCATCCAGTAGAAAACTCTGTCAAGGAGATATTTAAAAGGAATTACAATTGTTTCTGTATTCTGAATTGGACTTCCTGGAGAAATACCAACAAGAGATCCTCAGGAGCTTAAAACAACAAAACAGTCTTTACTGGTAACTTTGGAAAATCAGAGAATTTTTGGCAAAAGATTTAATATGACATTCAATCAACACAGAACACTTCTTAAAGCACTGACTTGGCCCATTCAACTTCACAAACTCTAAGCTATTTGAATTTTACATTACTCAAATTTGCAAAAGGACCGAAATAGAAGAAAAGGATAGAAAGAGAGAGAGGCAAACAGGATACAGAGGAGCATACACAGAGGTACCAACTCCTGGATTCCAGTAGTGTTTAGATGGAAATTCCAAGAGGAGGTAGGGTCAAGATGTGTGCTTGCCTTGTGGTCAGCCTTCAATTCCCCTTGGTCATCCTGGGCCCTTTCCCCAGGTGGGACTGTGGGTCATTTGATCCCTCAGGAGCTGAGCTTGGGCTGCAGAGGTAGCTGTGGAGCATTGCCTGTGCTGTGCCAGGGACTGGCAGACACTGCTGGGCTGGGATAGAGGCTCTGGGGGCATTGGGGTTCCAGGGCAGAGCAGGGCTGGGGTTCCAGGGCCGGGCAGGGCTGGGGTTCCAGGGCAGGGCAGGGCTGGACCTGCCCCTTCCTCCCCTATTGGAATAAGATCCCAATATTACCAGGTAGATTGGGCCTGGGCTTGTCTGACCCCTGCTCCTGGGCCAAAGGCGGCAACTGTGGTGTTTCACCTCAGAGACACTTTTGGCTGGCTGGATGGTGCAGCTGAGCGCCGAAACAAGTCCAGGCTTGTAGAAAGTCAGTTTGCCTCAGGTGGGAAGGCTTCAGGCTAAGGTGAGGAGGAAAAGGAGACAGATTCTGCCGGAGGGTTAATGTCAAGAGTTTATTCCATGGTCACAGACGTCTGAATCTCAGGTAACAGCTCCAACAGAATCCCGACCGCATGGCCTGAGTGACTTTTTAAGCTCTGGGGGGAGGGGGAGGGAAGGGACAGGTGAGCCACCAACCAGGTGGGAGGGGCAGGGTCTCAGGGAATGATGACACCCAGACAGACCAATGACCTCTGGGCACAGGGGCATCTTTTGAACCTGACCAACCACACAATGGCCATGCTGGAATGTTAAGACTGATTGACAGCCCAGCAGGGGGCGAGGGGGAAGGGGAAGGGGAAGAGAGATATTGCCACACCTGGGAAGGGGCTGGGAAGTTTAAAACAGGAAATTGCAACGCACTGCAACACTCCCCACACATGAAATGTCTTGAGCCAAGAAACTCCTCCACTCTGTCACAATAAGGAATACTGGAGGTGAAATCCCAATTCTGGCCATGGGCACCTAGATAAGAAGGACAGTTCTTTTCCTTAGGAATGAAAGCCCCAGTTCTCAGTAAATTTCTGGTTTGATTGTTTGGATTCTGTTTGGTTTTGTTGTTGCTTTGTTTCCTTGTTGTGCCTGAAGTGTCCAGTCAGGAGCAGAGTGACTCTTTCCAAGGAACCTTGTGCTGCTGTCCCTTAATATTCAGTCTGGTTTTTGCTGCTCCCTTGCTGGGGATTTTTTCAGTGCTCTCACGGCCTCGTTGGTAGCAGGGTGAAGGAGCCCTGGCCCAGGCTCTGGCCCTGGGGGACACGGGGACGCTGCCGGGGGGTCCTGTCCCCCTGTGCCACCCCCAGGGCCCCAGCCCCCGTCCCCGTGTCAGGCTCTGGGGTCGATCTCATGGAACATCCTCTGGGGGAGGCTGCGGGGCCGGGGGCGGGGAGACCCGGGGGGACAGGGGACCCCGCTGTGCACGAGCAGGGTTGGACTGCTCTGGGGGGAGCTGTGAGGGGGGCCGGGGCAGAGTGACCTCCCCAGGGACCTTACACAGCTCCTGTGATGTCACACTGCCCCTGTGATGTCACACAGCCCCTGTGATGTCACACTGCCCCTGTGAAGTCACATAGCCATCTCTGTGATGTCACACTGCCCCTGTGATGTCACACAGATCCCTGTGATGTCACACAGCCCCTGTGATGTCACACAGATCCTTGTGATGTCACACAGCCCCTGTGATGTCACACAGCCCCTGTGATGTCACACAGATCCTTGTGATGTCACACAGCCCCTGTGATGTCACACAGGCACTGTGATGTCATACAGCCTGTGTGATGTCACACAGATCCCTGTGATGTCACACAGATCCTTGTGATGTCACACAGCCCCTGTAAAGTCACACAGCCCCTGTGATGTCCCAGAGCCAACTCTGAGATTCCACACTGTGATGTGATACAGCTCTGCTCTGTGATGTCACAGAAGTCTCTGTGATGTCAGAAAGTCACTCTATGATTTCACAATCTCTACTGTGATGTCACAGCCTGCTCTATGATGTTACACAGCCACCCAGTGTTGTCACAGCCCACTCCCTGATGTCACAGCCAGCTCTGTGATGCAACAACCCTCCTCAGTGATGTCACAAAACCCTCTCTGTGATGTCATACTGACACTCTGTAAGGTCACAGCACTTACTTTGACCTCACTGCCAGCTCTATGATGTCATGCAGCCATGCCATGGTCTCACAGCCTGTTCTGTGATGTCACACAGTCCCCTCTATGACGCTGTAGCTGCTCAGTGGCCTCACACAACAAACTCTGTGATGTTACAGCCCAATCTGTGACCTCACACAGCCCACTCTGTGCTGTCACACAGCCCCTTGCTGACATCCCAGCTGCTCTGTGCCTCTGTGACACAGCCCCAGAGGTGCTGCTGTGACACAGCCCCCTCAGGGCCATCCCACAGCCCCTGCCAGTGCTGAGCCCCTGTGAGCTCTGTCTGCACCCTGCTGGTGTCCCTGAGGGGCCCTGGCAGTGCCCCAGCCCTGCTGGGCTGTGCACAGGAGCTGCTCCTGGCCAGAGCTGTCTCTCTGCAGCGCTGCCCTTGCCAGGAGCTGCCTCTGGGCCAGGAGCCCGGCCCAGCTCAGCAGCACAGACACAGCACAGGGACTTTAATGAGCCTCTGGGGCTTTGCTGCTCTTTGTATCAGACTCAGTCCCTCAGAGTGTGTTTAAAAACTTCTCAAGAACTCAAAGTTTAATTGAAACACTGAATTTGCTAGAAGATTTATTGGGTCCCACTGAGGGACAGGACTGAGAAAATGTCCCCAGGTTCCAGGTAGAGCAGAACCCTGGAAGCACTCATGACAGGCAGGGACAAGCAAGGAAAACATGTCTCTGTGCTGAGCAAAGCTGGATGTGTTTGAGGAATGCAAAGGGCCAAGGCCTGAGCCCCAGCCCCTGGCCAGGCAGATCCTGTCCCTCTCTCCTTGCTCAGGGCTCTTCCCGGGATGGGCACTGGCATGTGGGGATGTGCAATGCCAAGGGCAGGAGCATGGGGCGGCCCCTGCCAGGCTGCTGAGCAGGGACAAGGAGGCAATGAGGCCCCAGCCCTGCAAGGGTCACTTGTCCCCTCCTGGCCATGGCCAAAGTGCTGCCCAAGGCGGCTCTGGCAGGGCTGTCTTGCAGCTGCTGCCCATCCCTGTGCCCTGTGCAGCCCAGGCTGTCCCACGGTGTCCCTGCCCTGCGCCTCTGTCCCTGCAGGCTGTCGGCATCCCCCGGCTGCCCCACCTGGCTGGGCCCTTCCTTTGCTGACAGCTCTGCCTCCTGCCTGCCTCTGCCTGCCCACACAGAGCCTGGGGCTGCTCCAGGCTCCTGCTGGGGATGTGCTGCACCACAGCCCTGCCCTGGGAGGGAAATTCCTTTCTGCTGCTGCCCAGGCTTGGCCTGCCCACCTGCCCTTGGTGCCATTATTTCCTTCTCATGCCTCTACCCTCCAGGAAGAAAAGCTCCAGCCTCTCTGAAACCACCCTTCAGCCCCTGCCAGGCTACTCCTGTTCTGTCCTACGTGTCCACCCCACTGAGCCCAGAGCCTGCAGCCTCTACCTGCTGGTTATGTAATGAGGCCTCCAAACCCCATCTTGGGACATGTCTGGGTCCTCTCCAAGGTTTGTGAAAATGGAAAAACAGCGGTCAAAGGTATTTTCTCCCAAATCTTGCAGTGGCAGAACAAGGGTCAATATGTCTGAAGTGAATGAGGTGGGATTTACATTTGTTAGAAGGAGGAAATATTTTACAGTGATGAGAGTGGAACAAAATTGAAACTGTTTCTCCAGAGAAGTGGATGTGCCATCCCAGGAATTATACAAGACCAGGAGCTTTGTGCAACCTGACAACGGGAAACACTTTCCCTCCCCAAGAATGGAATTCCTATTGTGTGGGTTCTCTAATGTGCTCACAAGGCTTCTGGCCAGAATGTCAGCTGAGGGCAGCCAGGCTGCTGCAGCAATTCAGAGGCATCTCCCCAATAATTTTAATAACCAGATGATAACAACCCACTGAAACTTGAACAGAACTTGTTCACATTTAAGTAGTTTAAGCAATCACTATCGGGAAAATGTATAGACCAGTACATTTAGAAAATGTTGCATTTATTCAGTGCAAAAAAAAAGCACAATCAGTAGAGCATATATTGTTCATCCACTCAGCTGGGCAAACCACTAAACTGCTGCACCAGAGGACAGGCACTATCCCATCCTGTATTTCCCTTTGTCATTCTCTCTCAGAGTGCAGATGAGACAAAACCAAGAAGTTCAACTTGAGTCAATCCTTACCTTCAAAGGAAATTCGTGAACCTTTTGCAGAAGCCAATGCTCTGCACGTTGATGAAATCTTCGCAGAGGCCAATGCTCTGCAGGTGTAGGAACTTTGCAGAGGCCAATGCTCTGCACCTTTAGGAATTCTCTGCGCAGGCCAATGCCCCGTGAACAATTCACCTGGCGAATCGTCCGGTGCAGCCGCCTGCAGGAGCCCAGGCTGCGCACACCCAGCCAGGGCCGCGTTCTCAGGCAGCTGAGGCCGCGCCGCTGTCACAGACGCCGCCGCCGCGTTCGCGGTTCCCAGGCACCCGCGGCCCCCGGCAGCCGCCGCCGTTTTCCGGATCCTGCCCCTCCCGGCCCCGCACGGCCCCCCAGGATGCTGCCGGGGCTCGGGGGCTTCGTCTGCCCGGGCTGGGGCTCGGCCTCCCCTGCGGGACAAGGTGAGGGGGGGTCCCCGGGGGTCGTGTTCCCCCCGGGGGCGTGTGTGACTCCCCAGTGTCCCCCCCAAGCCAGGGTCACCCCATTTGCTCTGCCCAGAGCTCCTGAGCCAACTCCTGCTGCCCCCCGGCAGGGGCCTTGGGGAGCCCCCCGGGGACCCCCTTGAATGCCCATTCCTGGGCACTGGGACCCCCCCGCATCTCCTTCAACAGCTGCCGGACCCCCTGCACCCCCTTATCCTGCCCCGACACCCCCTGCACCCCCTTTCCCGGGTATCCTCCTCTGGCAGCCCCTGGATCCCCCGGACCCCATTCCCGGCCAGCCGGGGCACCTCACCCCCAGGCCTCCCTTCGCCCAGGGACCAGTGACGCCACCAAAGACGTGGGTCGCCATTGGCAGACAGCAAAGAGCGGCGCCAATGGTGGGGCCGGAGGCGGCTAAGGGGGCGGGGCCGCAGCAGAGCAGCGCGATGGCTCCAGCGCTGGGGTTGGGGGCGCTCCTGGGGCCCGGGGGGCGGCGAGAGCTGAGGGGGACCCCCGGCACCGGGACTCTGGGGTCGCCCGTTCCGGAGCACTGAGGGGCCCCTGAACCCCCATTTCTTTGGCGCCGCCATCCCCCCGCACCCCCATTCCCGGGCATGGGTTCCACCCTGCGCCCCCTTATCCGGCACCAACAATCCCCGCAGCCCCTTGCGGCAATCCCCCCTCTCCCAGCCCCCAGAGCCCCCTTTTCTTTGACCCAGAGACCCCCTGAACCCCTATTCCTCCCTTTGGGTTCCCCTCCCCACCTCACCATGCCGTGCTTCCCAGAGCCGGAATCCAGCGGGAATCTCACCCTGGTGCTCCCTGTGTCTGTCCGCGCTGCCATCGGCGTTGTTCTCCTCATCGGATTCGGCGTCTGGAGGCTCCAATCTGCTTCCCTCCAAAACCCTTCCTGGGGATCACCCTGTTCTTCCCCCCTCCCAAGACTTCTGGGGGTCCCCCATGTCCCACCCAGCCCCCCCCAACTCCTCCTGGGTCCCCCATAAGCCGCACATGGGGATTCCTGGGAGTTCCCCTGTGTTCCCCCATTCCCAGGACTTTGGGGGTCCCCCCCGACCTATCCGTGCCCCCCCAGATTTCTTCTACAGCCCCCCTGTGGTGGTGGGGGCTGGGGGCTGAGTGCTGGTGCCCCTTGCCTGCAGCAGATCCAGCGCTGAGGGGAGTTCGGGGGTCCCTTTGCATTTGGGGTCCCCTGGGGGTTGGGGTGACTCCCCGGGCCCCCAGGATCCCCCTGAACTCACTGATGCTGCCTGTGCTCAGTGAGGGGGCTCATTCCCAGCACGGGGTCCCAGCTCTGTCACCAGCATTGCCAAGGTACCCCCAAAACCCCCAAAACCTCCAGGGAACCCCAAACCCCGTGGAACAAACCAACCTCCCTGGGACCCCAAAACCATCCCTGGGCTCTCCAAAAGCTCCCCAAGACTGCAAAACCCCATACAGACCCCCCCAAACCCTCTCAGGAGATCAAAATTCACACAGGATGTCCCAACACCTTTCCAGGTCCCCCTGAGAAGGTTCATACCTGGCATGGGATCCCCATCTCTGTCACCGGCAGGTATCCCAAAACAGCCTTGGATTCCTCTTGGCATCACCTAATCCCCCCGTTGGACCCCAGAAAGCCCCCCTTGGGAACCCCCAAAAATCCACCATGACGCCCCAAGATCCCCGGTATACACAAAACCCCACCAGGAACCCCTCACAACAGTTTATACCCAGCACAGAGTCACCATCACCCAGGTACCCCCAAACCCTCCCAGGACCCCCAAACCTCCCTGGGACCCCCAACATTCCCAGGATCTCCAACTCCCCCTCCCGGGCTCCACTGTCAGAATCAATGGGAGTGGTGTTGCCCTTTCTAGGAGAATTATAGTGGGACCCGACCATAGTGGGGGCCCTAAAGCGGCGATGGTAGAGAGAACCCCAAAAATCACCCTGGGAGGCAAAACATCCCCTACAGGGCCTTGGAGTGGGGGCCCCATAAAAATGCCAATGAAAGCTGTCATGATCCCCCCTTGAAAGGGGCTTGTGTGGCTGCGGCCCCACAAACACCCTAAAATGGGAAGGAAAAAACACCCTTGAAGTGGTGGGATTTCCCCAAAAAACCCTCAAAAGAGAAAACCTTCACTTCAAAGGGGCCTGGAGAGCCTTAAAGGGCCTCGAGGAGGGACAAGATCCCCTCCTCTGCTGGGGCCTCTCCCAGCCAGGCACTCTCCCGTTCGCTGCCCTCGGGGCAGCCCCTGAGTCTGTCCAAACACGGGAACTTCGCCGTGCTGAGCCCAGATCCAGAGTCCTGACTCCTGCACAGGGCACAGCAAATCCCTCGCTCGCTGCTGTGCATTGTCCCTGCTGAGGCTCAGACACTGGCAGGGCACATTCCCTGCCTGCAGGATTCGTGCCGACCCAAGCGCTGCACTGATGGCTCCAGCATTGCTTTCCAACAAAACCAGGGCAAGGCAAACTGGGTGTAGCTCATGGAATATTACAGTGGCTAAAACTCGCTAAGGCATCCATCTGAGAGGTGAGATGCATTTGGAGTTCATGGCATGGAGAAGCAGTGCAACATGGAACAGGGGAGAATAGAAATAAATAGAGGAAAACATACTGGATTGTTCCTTCCCATTTTCATTTCACTTCTGGAAAGCTGTTTCAATTGTCTAGGAATCTTCTCCACACTCCTGTCTGCCCTTTTCAAGAACCTTTCCTGGAGAACGAGGTGCAGCTTCTGTCACAAGATGTGCCCTCAACTGCAGCTTCTCTTAGCTTTCCACACTGTGAGTGCAGCACGACTTCTGCAGCAAAGCAAGACAAATGTATGGATTCCTTGACAACTTGTCCTTTCTTTTCCTTGTGAGCTGGGGAGTTGTGCCATTGCTGAGTTTTTCATTGTGCCTGTTCTAACCCTAGAGAACAGGAGGTTTTGTTGGGGACTTGCTGGGGAATGCAAGCCTGACCGAATGCAGAGAGAATCTCTAGGACACTCTGGGAGCTCCCGGGCCTGGGCTCGGGTTCCCGCTGGGACTCTGCAGAGCGCTGGGCTCCAAGTGGGATCAGCAGCAGTGCAAAATACCTCTGGGCATCTCCATTTTCTGCTGCTTGGAGGAAGCAATGAAGCCAGCCAAGTTCTGTATTTTCCCCTGATAGATTTTTTCATTTGATTGGCAACTCCAGAGGCAATTTCTATGATGGTCTCTGTAAGTTGATTGCATTTAAACAGCACCAGCAGCAGGGCTGTGTTTGAGTGCTGCAAATGTGATCTGTGAGGCTTTCATTCCCCTCGACTTAATACTCAAGGACTTGTGAGCATTTCAGTCTCTGCTAATCATGATGCCTGTGACAAAAACACTGAGTTCACCATCACAAAAGCACAGTGGGCAGCAGTGATTGAAAGAGGGAAGTGCAGTTGTACTGATAAAATTCAGGTGGCAAGCACAAGAGGGCCAAGAGCAGCCGTGATCTCCAATTGCCAAGGCAGAGGCAGCAGCAGCCTCCTGCTGTCAGCTCAGGGTGAGTAAAGGAGCGCTGAAAACAGCGCTGGAACCCGATCCTTTCATCCCCTGAGGGCTGGCTCAGGGCAGCACAGGCGGGCCCTGAGCAGTCAGGGCTGTGTGTAGGTGCTGGCTGCTCTGCTCCCGAATTGAGCTGGAAAAAGCCCTTGGGAGCCGAGGCAGGAGCAGGCGGGAAGGGGCCGGCGCTTCTGCTGATCCTGGCTGGGAGCCCCGGCTGGGCCGGGCCGGCGCCCCCTGCGCTGCTGCTGCTGCTGTGAAGAGGCAGAATGTGTGGAAGTTCAGCGAGTGTCTGGTAAGAACAGCCTGCGAGCCCCAGCCTCAGCCCGGAGAAGCCCCCTGAGCGCGGTGCTCAGTGTGCAGGGCGGGCAGCTGTGCCCCTGACCGGCGCTGCACGCAGAGGCCGCGCGGGCTCTTCTCCAGGCTCCCGTGGGCCTGAGTCGGGTGCCCATGGAGCCCCGGCCCGGCGGGGCTGCGGGGCGGCTCCGCGGCTCCCCGGGCAGCAGCCGGCCCTCTGCCCCCTCCCCTCGGGAGCCCTTGGCCAGCGGCTGCTGGCCGCGCCTCAGGGCTGGGCGGGCAGGCGTGGCCGGCGATGGGCGCAGGCAGCGCCCGGCCCAGGGGCTGAGCCCGCGCCAACCCTTCCCTCCTGACGCTCTCTGCAGCTGGCATAGGACAGGAGCCGAGGGGCCGAGCACGTGCGCAGGGCACTGCACTACCTGCAGAGCCCACAGGAGTCCCTGCGAGAGGCGGCCGTCAGGTTCATGGGTGAGTCCCGAGCCCCGGCCCGCCGCAGCTCGGCCCCGGCCCCGCCTGCTGCCCCGGCAGCGCCAGCCCGGCCCGGCGCCGTGGAGCCCCGCCTGGCCTGGGCGTTGCTGCTGCCGCCTTCTGACAGCCGTGCCCTGGGGCGGCAGCGTGCGGCAAGGGCCTGGGCTGAGCCCTGCCCGGCCAGCAGCCCGTGTGGCCACAGCGCCGGCAGCACCGCTGGCAGGGAGCTGTGCCGCTGGGGCTGTGACAGGCTCTGTGTTCACAGGCATGGCCGGCCGGCACCTGAGGGGGCAGCAGCAAGAGCTGCAGCTGATCTGCACTGGTGAGTGAGTGAGGGCAGCGGGCTGACAGCGGGGGCTGCCGGGGGAGCTGCAAACCCTGCCCCGGCTGCAGAGGGCTCTTCTCCTTGTGCGGACATGGGGCGGCGTGGGCAGAGCACACAGAGATTTCAGGGCCACCTTGGGGATTCGTGGCCAGCAGCTTCGGGCCGGTGCCCTTGGTCCCTGCTCCCTCCTGGCCATGGCTAGAGCCGGCTGGGATGGCCCTGGCAGGGGGCTCTTCTTGGCTCCCCGCAGATCCGGGATCTGACCATGGCTCTGTCCCTCTCTCTTGCAGCCCTTGAACCGCTGACAGAGGACATCAGCAGTGCCGTGTCGGACGTGGCACTAGAAACACTGTATGTCCTCCAGTCACTGCAGAGTGAGCGATATTCCCTCTTCCAGAGGCTGCAAGATCAGCTCCGCAGGGCATGGAGGACACGGCCTCGTCTGTTGGGGCTTGGCTGGCTGCTCTGCTGCCGCTCTGCAGAGACCTGATGCCAGAGGCTCTGTCTGCTGGGGCCACCTGAGCCAGGTGGAATTTTCCATTTCTTTAAGATTGTTCTTTTCTTCTTTTTGTTTTTTTTTCTTTAGTATATGAATATAGAGTGTGTTATAATACACAGACTCCCAGGAGCTTTCTTTTGCTACCCAGGGTCTGCAGGGCATAGGGGAAGAGGGGGAGAAGGGTACCCCGGCTCAGCAAGCTGCCCAGGCATGCAGTGGTCAAGGGAAAATGGCCAGAAGCCCCTTGTCCTGTGGTGGCTCTGCTGAAGCCTTTGTGCTGGTGACAGAGCAGGTGGGCAGGGGCCGGGGCTGCAGGGATCCCTGCCAGAGCGGTGCCTGGAGATGGCCACAAGCCCTGTGCCAGGAAGGAGCCACCCTCTGTATCCTCCTGCCCATGTGCTTCTGGCTGGATTGCTGAGGGCTCCCAGGTGCCTCTGGATGGGGCTGCTCTGCAGCTGCTGTGGGGCTGCGGTGCTGCTGCCGGGCAGCTTGGCCGGGCTGGGGCAGCCCCTGAGGGGCTGGGGCGCTGGCAAGCCCTGAGCAATGGGCTGGCAGAGGCCACAAGCAGCCCCCCGGCAGCTGCCCGCCTTGTTCCTGCCAGAGTTGACTTGCAAGAGGGATCCTGGGCACTCTGGAACTAACAGCATCAGTGTTGTTGGAAACCCAAATGCAGGGAAATCTCAGACCTTTGGTCTTGTCAGCAAAGCTTAGAATTAAACACAGGATTTGATCGGAGACCTTGGAAAGGGCTTCCAAATTTAAGTGGTAGAAGCGAGAATGTGGATTCATAGTATAAAACAGAGACACCTTAAGCTAAGTGGAGGAAAGTTTAGCATTTTAGAGTTTAAGGTATAGAAAAAATAAAAGTAGTTGCAACCGTAAACAAGAAGCTTAGGATGCAGGGCTGTAGGTTTGTGTGTCAGAACATGATTGGCTGAGAAACCTTACACTGTAGCATGAGTCCATGGCATGAAATACTGAAGGATTGGGTCAGAAACATACATATCTTTGTTGGCAATGTTTTATTGGCTAATAAATCATTTAAATATTCTGTAACTTGAAGTCTTGTTACCTTCTGAGCCATGTGGTGTAGATGTGAGCACAACTCACCCTTCCTGTCTGTGTAGAAAATAAGAAACATAAACCGCATAATCTAAAACGCTCAGAGGTCTGCTGTCTAGCTCGTTCCAAACTCCTTCAACTCCCGAAATTGTGATTTAGCTACAAAGAGATGACAGGGGCTCTTTGACTCCAGAGCAGCTCCTTTAGAATCTTTCACATAACCCTGTGTAGTTATATGCCAGAAATGGATCATTTGGAGACCTCATCTATGAGCGGGTGGACGACCTCGGATTTTCCCAATTGCTGGGAATTTGAAGAAACTTTCCCAACTGACTTGCATGGAGGTTTGTCTGAAGGGTATTTGAGGAGATATGGCTCCCAGCAGAGGTCTGGGCTTTGGCCTAGCTGTGTCCCCTGCTGGTTGTGAAGTGTGCCATCAGCTGCAGGGCTTTCTGGGCTAAAAATATCATTGAGTCACTTGGACTTGCTCTTTTGGCCTATAAAAGCTGGACCCACTTTCGGGGATGGAAGAGCTGAGCAGACAGTGAGAACAAAGCCACGTGCTGCATGCCAGCATTTCTATCTTATGTTTCTAAATACCCCACCAGGATCACAGGATTTTTTCCTCACTTGTGAATTTTATATGGGAGGAAAAGAAAAGCCTAATAGAAGGCAGAATGAACTCCATGTTTTCTGCTTCAGCATCACCTGCTGGTTCCAATGGGAATTTACAAACTGGTGGTGGAAGAGCTGGGGAGGTGTTGGGCAGGAGGTGCCAACCAGCCCATTTTGCTTTGGGATTTGAAGATTTGGGATGCTTGGGTGTTTCTCTGGAATGGTTCACAACCTGAAAGCTTCAGTGAAGAGAACAAGGGCAGAGAGGGCAGTAAGAAAGCAGCTTGTTAAATCATTCAATTTTACTGTCGTGTTCTGAGCTTCACAATGAGGAGACAATAAAAGGCATCCTTGGGCCTTTTTTTTTTTGAGCAGCAATAGCTTGTGAAAAACCCTCATGAAGCATTGTTGCTCATTAACATCACAGGACAGAAAAGGCTGGACTGGGGGAAAGAGCTGGAATCTCTCTGGTTCTTCTTTCCCTAAACCGGATGGTTAAACCAGAAGCACTCAGGGTGAATCCACAGATGAGCCACACAAAAAATAAAAAATCCTGTATTTGAATTTAAGTAGATAGACATAAAGGTCTGGGGGCGGCTGCTCCAAGCTGAAGATTTACTGCACCCAGCACATTTCAAGCAGAATGTCACCATTTCAGTTTCTGCAGGAAAGGCTTTAAAGTGATCAAACAACACGAGAGCTCTCAGCATCCTCCCTCCTTCCTGTCCACAGCAAAATTCATATTTGCATTTTTTTTATAGACTATTGTTGTCAAATTGAAATGCAGGGATGGAAAATTGGATCCTGCTGAGTTCTGATGACTTTTTTTTTCCCTTGTATCTGAATTTCTGATGATCAAACATATTGAGAAAAAACTCACACTGACTTCAGCAATGAAAATTGGACCCTGCATTGGCATCCTGGGAAAGGGATGGGAAGAGCTGCCAGCTCAATAGCTTCCCAAAAACATTACCCCACTTTTCAGCCTGGAAAATGAAAAAAAAAAAAAAAAACCAATTCCTGTGTACAGGTAGGTTTCTGCCTGTCATTTTGGGATCCATCCACTTTCCCAAGCTTTTATTTATGAAGACAGAACATGCTGAGGCTTAACATGTACTATATGGGAGCCACATGTGGCTTTTTGACTGTTCAATACCATTAATAACCAGACATTACAAATTCAAAATTATCTGTATGGAGGCCTCCTCTTCTCTGTTTTCATTCTCTTTAAAAGTCTCTGGCATGTCTGCCCTGGGGACCACAAAACACAATAAAACATATTCAGTAGCTAATTCACGCTAACTGTCATCATTAGGCATTTAACAGCCAATGTCAAGACAATGTCCATGCAGCTGGAAGTGTCTCCACTTGCTGTCTTTCCTAATCAAGAATAAATTCATCTTTATTCTTACAAAAGAGCATGAGCTCTCTCCTTTCCCACTTTCCAGGCCATTTGTCACCAAAGATTAGTCCAGATTTTTGACACAGTTTCGCCAGGGCAGGCAGGGTTAGTGGGTTATTTTTCCCAAAGATCAGTGCTGCTGTGTCCCAGCCCTCTCTCAGTTCTTTGGAAATGCCAACATTTCCCTAGCTTGTATTGGTGGCTCTCAAGTGACCTGGTACACACAGCCCTCCAAGCTGTGCAAGCACAAAAAGGTGGGTCAGAGTCTGCAGCATTTATAGGAAAAATATGGGGATCACAGTTCCAGCTTTCAAATTATTCACCAGAAAGTAGGCCTGCTCCTGGCTTTCCATCCCACAAATAAGCATTCCTAGCCCACTCCTCAGAGCAATGGCTAAACCAGCACAGGGTATTATATACATAGGAATTATTTAATTAATGACTACAGTTAGGTGTAAAATTCCTCTACCAAGATAACCCATTGAAGTGACTGATTCCATCTTTCACCCTAAAGATCTCAAGGGGGAAGGGTCATGAATGAAATAAACAAAGGGCTAGGAGACTTCTTCTCCTTTTTAATGCCTTTATTAAAAGTGATCAGCTCAGGATTGGGTGGCTCGACGGGTCTGCAGTCTCCGTCGTCTTCCCGGGCGACTCAGAGGAGGAGGATATGCACAGCTCTGTCCACTAGGGGCAGAGCTGGGGATCACGTCCTCGTGGGAGCCTTTAGGGCCTGCTGATCCCGTCAGATGGTACTTTTGCCGGCTCAGTCGGCCTGGTCTCACCGCCGGGGTCGTCTCTCTTGGTCAGGGCGAGAGGCTCCGAAGGTGTTCTGCATCTCTGCAGGCTCAGCATTCGGCTCCTCACGTCCAGACATCACTCCAGTCTCTCAATTCTTAGGTGGCTCGTTGTTTTGGGGTTTTCTCCGTACAGCGGGGGGATCCATGCTGCATTGTGGTCTTGGAGTCACTTTGCATAGCCCCCCTCACCTTCTCAGGTCTCTTCTACTGTTCGGGAAGGTTCCCACCCTTCTGGGAAAGGTACAACTTAGCCTCGGGCGAGGCTCTGCTGATACAAAAGGAGCGATTAGCCACAACGACTCGTGATTACAATAACAAAACACGAAGAACTTCAGCAGCTACCCGTGGTCTGGCTGCTTTTTTGTAACTTTTTCTCACAAAAAAAATATTACCCGAATTTTGTTCATAACAGTCCCCCCTCTTTTTCTTTGATCGAGCTTAAATTCTAAGCTCGCATCAACTCACAATTTTTTTGTTTTGAATCTATTATAAATCTCTTGTGCACTTTGGTAATCATGGTTACTTAACTTTGTTACTTTCCTTGGTTTCTTCAGGTTGGTCTGCCCGGCAAGTACTATTCTACTAAGACAGATAACTAAGCATAGTAAAAAAAGCAATCTTCCAAGTACACACACAGTGAGAAAAACTACCTTTTCCCATACATCTTTTTTGAAAATCTCCAGGTTCTCCCACCCACTGGAATCAAGTGTAGGAGTTTGTTCTTCATTATTTACACATGCTAATCTTTTTATTTCGTTTGAAATGTTCCTAATAATTGAATTCTTTATTTTTAATACTGCCTGGAGCTGGATTAATTTGTTTAACATAGATATTGGGGTCCGAATTTGGCTTTTACAATTTTGGATTTTCTCAATTTCTATTTCACTTTCCCGGTTCTGTTTATTTTCTCCCAAATCATTATATATAGGAACTCCCAAACTTGATCCAGTTCCTTTGGGTAATAAGAAAATTGGTTTTATCACTCTAGCAATGCAGTTGCCAGACGAGATCAAACCTAGGGGTTTTGGGCTCCCCTGAAATGTGTTCCAAAAGGGGTTTATCTCCTTTCCAGTACACTCATATAAATACTTGTAACAAACAATTTTTCTTACCATTTTCACCATTTCTTTGCTTTTTACTAGTTCTGCTGAGCTTGTTTCAGCAGCATCACATTCAAAACACAACCAGGCTTCCCCTATAGGGCACTCTCCTAGGAGTGGCTGCCTAAAAGTGGCAGTATTGTATGCTCTCCAATACACTCTCTTATTTTTCTGATAAAGGACTAATTGGGAGAGGTTAACACGATCAGGGTCAGAACTGATGTGGACTCTCGACAAGGAGCTCACTTCCTCCTCATAGAGGGGTCAGTAGCACTCACTGCATGGCTCTCCTGGGCTCCCCAGAGCACCACCAGCAATCAGAGCCATCAGTACTACCCTTCCCAAGAGTCCGGTATGGGTCATCTTGCACAGCCTGCCCACCCGGCCTTGCCTCTTGGGGAATTTTACTGAGGAGAAGCTTCCAAGCTCTTTAGAGTCCCTTCTACCCGCTTCTCTGGTTAAACCTCTCTTGGTCTGTTCCCTACCAATTTTGGTTTCCCCTCCCAGAGGAGTGTTCTGTAGAGGATTAACCTGGAGTCTTTAGAAATAAATTGGGGAACTTAACCAGAATTACTTATTTACAGTCTTAAACTTTTTACCAACATAGTTTACACAGAACAGTTTTGAAACATTTTAAGCAATATTAGAACTCCTGATACCAATTTTTTCCACACAGTTCAGTCTATTTGACTCTTCCTTCTGAGAGTCAACTTTAAATCTTTTGGTCCTTTTACCACAGTATACTCAGGTGATTTAGCTTGTGAAGCAGATGAATCCTTGTCCAGTGCCCGGAGGTGAGAATGGTGTGGACTCTGGCCCAATGCCAGATGGAAAAACTGGGAGTCTGGCCCAATGCCAGAAGGAGAAAGGGGTGGAGTCCGGTCCAATGCCAGAATGCCAGAGGGAAAAAAACCTGATGTTGAATCCTGGTCCAATGCCAGGGGGTGAGAGCGATGTGAGTCCAACCTTTTTCTTTTGGTCTGCACAGTCGAATTAGTAATGAAGAGTACCTGAAACGGGCTTTCAAACACAGGCATTAATGGTCTGCTATTTAATGATTTTATCAAAACTCAGTTTCTCTGTCTAATGTTATTGCTTAACTTCTCTTTTTCCATAGTTTGCATGTTTCTCTCATCAACTTCTACATACTCTGTATTTTGCAAGGAGTTGTATTTCTCAGCTAACTTAACTCCCAAAGTATTTTTATTCTCTTATATCTCTGTGTATTTAATTCACTGGTTTTCTGTTCTATTTTTAAGATCTTATTTATCTCTTGCTTCTGTTTCTTACTTTCACTTAGAGCCTAAATATTTCTTTCAACCCCTTACACTTAAATTTTTGGGGTTTTTTTCTTACACCATTCTTCTACACAATACACTTCTCTCTAAGGAAATGTGGTAAAACCTATAATGCACAATCTACATCACCTCTATTCTAATTTGTCTATATTCACTCCCACACATTCCTTCACACCCTCAAGACACAAACTGGATCATTATTGCTAGAAAATCACGGGTCCCTGTAGCCCCCACCCCTCACCCTGGGGTTGGCCCACAGGTCTCAGTATCCCTGGGCCTCTTGGAAGGGCCCTGACTCTGGTTGCCTCTGGTGCACATTCACCTGTGAGGCTGTCTGTGTGTCACTCACGCTCTTACAGCTATGGCTCCCTCACACACCTGGGGAGCACTAGTCTGGTTTGCAGGTCACACACACTCTTTGGCCACAGCCCCCACCCACCCGGGGGACACAAGCCTGATTTGCAGGTCACACATACACCCACTTGCACTGCCCCCTTCCCACCTGCCCGGGAAGTTGAGGCTGACTTCGTGACTCACTCTCACACACACAACAAGACAACAATAAGGTACCTTTTACTTTCACATTACTTATTACAAGTTTAGTTTTACAGGCCAGTTTTGGTGCTACTGGATATCCTTTCTACCTAGCTGTTTTTTGTCTAACTTCAGATGTTTTTCACTATTCTATACTATACTTCTTAGTACTTTGTTGAGACAGGACTTATCTGCTCCTGTATCTACTCAGAAATTCAAATTCTTCATTTAGGGGGCCCACCTCAAAGTTTACCAAGGGGCTCTTCTAGATGTTGCATTGGGTCCCCTATAGTGTAAAGCCCCTGACCTTCTAATCGTCACCTCTAAGGATCTTCCCTAAATTATCTTGTTCCCTGGCTATTGCCGCATCGAGACTAAGCTTTCTACAAAACCTCCTGACGTGTCCTGGCTCTCCACAGTAATAGCAATGTCGCTCTCTCAAAGGGCCTTGAGGTGTCTCCATCCCTCTTGCACCTGACAGTACCGGCCTATCCTTGCCTCCTCCTGGTGGTGGACCCACCCACTCTGCACTTTCTCTAGCTACAGCAACCATTACCTTAGCCTTGGCCTTTGCTTTTTCTTCCTCCCTCCTTAAATACACCTTCAATGCCTCTTTTAACAATTCATTAATGTCCTTCTATTGCCAATCTTCCATCTTTTCCAGTTTTCTCCTTATATCAGGCCAAGATTTGGTAACAAATTGGACTTTTAGCAGCATTTGACCTTCTGGGGTGTCTGTGTCTATTTTAGAGTACAACTGGAAGTTCCACCTTAGGCGATTTAGCCATGCAGCAGGAGCTTCATCCTTCTCTTGTGCACCCTCAAATGCCAATTGGGTATTAGTTCCTTTGGGAACTGACTCTTTGATCCCCCGTATTATCAAAGACTTATATTCCCTCATGGCCTTCCTCCCCTCCTCCTGGTTAGGGTTCCAGCTGGGCTCTGTTAGTGGCAATTTCTGTTCACCTGTTGGCACCTGGGGTCCTGGACTGTTATCTTTCTCCCATATTCTTATGCCAGCCGCCCTTATCATCCGGACCTCTTCTGGGGAAAATAATATACTCAGGATGGAATTCATCTCCCCCCAAGTGTAGATATTTGGACCTAGAAATTGTTCCACTTGGTTGGCTATGCCCACTGGGTCCTCCACTAAATGCCCCAACTCTTTCTTGAATCCTCTCACCTCAGAAGCAGTTAGGGGAGCATTCACAAAGCCAACACCTCCCGCTATTCCTCCCATAGGAACCTCTCTGAGGGGAAAGAGTCTCTCCGCCTTGGAGGTCTTGGATCTGGTGCTACAGTATGGCCCATCTTCAGATGCCAAACTACTTTGAGGAATATCTGGGTTACCCTGAACTTTCTGCCCATCAGCAGGTGTATTTGCTGATAGCTGTTTATCAGGCAAGGAGGCATTTGTGTCCCAACTAGGAGGAGGTAAAGGGACAGCAATAGGAGGGGGAGAAGAGCCTGAGTGGATATTAAGTGGAGCTGGAGAAGGGGTGGAGAATGCAGCAGGTGGAATAGGCGCTTGTGGTGATGCAGAAGGATCTGGAGGAGCTACTGGGTTTATCATAGTGGAAGCTGAAGAGGTAGAAGGAGGAGTTTGAGCAGGTGGTAGTGAGATGGCAGCCGGGGGAGGAACCGGACCTGCCATTTGAGATGCTTGTAGAAGAGGATTATAAAGTGGAGGGGCAGAAGGAGGCAAATAATCCAGGGGGTCCCATCTTTTACTAGTTCTATCATCCCCTCCTTCATTCCCCTCTTTCTTCCTCTGTACCTTACAAATTCGCACCCCTTCATCCCCAACAGCGCTCTGTAACCAGCACGATACATACAGTAATTGCTCAGGATCAGTATCGCCTCGAGCTGTCAGATAATTATTTAATTGTTGGCACATCCACTTATCCTTTGTCCCACACCAAGGCCATCCTCCTTGCACCTCTAATTCTGGCCAGGCTTCCATACAATAATGGATCATTTTCACTTTAGCTAATTTCTCCGTGGCCTCTATAGAATCCCATTTTTCTAACAGTTCTCCTAAGGGACTACCAGGAGGTATGTCTCTCAGTCTCTTGCCGGTCTTTTTACTACTACAACATCCCATTTTTCAGGTCTCAATAACAAAGTCTCAAAGGGGCCTCAACTGACCGGTAATTTCAAAAAAACCTTGTTTGAGGAGCTTCAGCCTCCTCCACTGAACTTCAAATTTCTGCCTGATGCTCAGGACTTTATACTGAAACAACTGCCCAATCTCTTGATTGCCCAACTTTCGTCAGGTCTTATATCTATCGGGACTTGAACACCCGATGCCTCGGCCAAGAATCCGGGTTGTGCCTGACTCCCTCAGTCAGGAAAAACAACTGCCTGATTTTTAGTTTGCCTAACCCGCCAATTTTTAGGCTTCACCGTATCAGGACTTAAAAGCAAACCACAGCCTCCTTTGCTGGGGTTTGTGCCTGACTCCCTTTGTCAGGACTTACTTTGCCTGCAGGGCTTGCGAAAACACCCGAATCCTTCTCAGGACTGACAAATCTTACGCGAATCCTTCTCGAGACTTACAAAAGTGCCTGACCTCCCTTTGTCAGGACGTTGGGGTGCGTTCCACTCATACACAGTAATTCACTCCGCACGCCCGGAGTGGGGGGGCCCTTTATTCCCCCTTGGGAGACGACTTCACTCACACTAAGTCCACTCGCTTCCCCCTGTTCCTGGCCGGGTTTCTCGCGAAAAACCGGAAACGCAGTACTGAGGGGTCCCACTCGCTTCGAAGGTCCGGCTGCCGGCCCTCGTCTCACTCACACACACATGCGCAGGTCTCCCACTCCCGCCACCGGGTTTCTCACCAGTCCGGTGCTCCGGTGCTCCTCTGCGTCGCTGTCCTGAGCCGATCCCTGGTCCTAGTAGCCAGCTGTCCTCTGAAGATCCAAGATGGCCAGTCCTGAGTCCTCTTGCGGCGTGGCTATTCCGGACGAGAGCCCCCAGCTGAAATAAACAAAAGGGCCAGGAGACTTCTTCTCCTTTTTAATGCCTTTATTAAAAGTGATCAGCTCAGGATTGGGTGGCTCGACGGGTCTGCAGTCTCCGTCGTCTTCCCGGGCGACTCAGAGGAGGAGGATATGCACAGCTCTGTCCACTAGGGGCAGAGCTGGGGATCACGTCCTCGTGGGAGCCTTTAGGGCCTGCTGATCCCGTCAGATGGTACTTTTGCCAGCTCAGTCGGCCTGGTCTCACCGCCGGGGTCGTCTCTCTTGGTCAGGGCGAGAGGCTCCGAAGGTGTTCTGCATCTCTGCAGGCTCAGCATTCGGCTCCTCACGTCCAGACATCACTCCAGTCTCTCAATTCTTAGGTGGCTCGTTGTTTTGGGGTTTTCTCCGTACAGCGGGGGGATCCATGCTGCATTGTGGTCTTGGAGTCACTTTGCATAGCCCCCCTCACCTTCTCAGGTCTCTTCTACTGTTCGGGAAGGTTCCCACCCTTCTGGGAAAGGTACAACTTAGCCTCGGGCGAGGCTCTGCTGATACAAAAGGAGCGATTAGCCACAACGACTCGTGATTACAATAACAAAACACGAAGAACTTCAGCAGCTACCCGTGGTCTGGCTGCTTTTTTGTAACTTTTTCTCACAAAAAAAATATTACCCGAATTTTGTTCATAACAATGAATACATTCATATTTGCTCCTTCCATTCTGAGCCAAGAAATACAGAAACATCTCCACATGGGAAGGCAGCACTTCTGCAGAAAGCAAACACAACTTCTTCCTGGTTCAGCTCTAGAGACTTGGAAATACACTGATCACAGAACCAAAAGGCAGAGAGCAGTTTGCACCTCCCTTTTGGCCTGCACAAATGACAACAGATATTTTTTTGTGGGTGTTTTTTGTCTTTCACTTTTTAGTTTCCAGGAGAGGAAGGAGTCCTCTTGCTCAGCAATGTGCTGGAGTCATTTGGGGAGTGTGAAGAAGAGCAGGGTTCTCAGATCATGACGGTATTTTACTCTTGATCCAAAACACCTTAAGGAACGACATGAAACCCCTGTCTTGGGTCCATCCCTGTTATGGCTGGAGGGATCTTCCTATGGCTTTCCTTGACTTTTGGCAATTTATTCTGAGTTCAGGGTAAGTAAAACCTCATGGTTAACATGGAGGAGAAATCCTAATAGAACTGAAGGTGTGAATGCTGATGGTGTTTCCTGCTTCCCTCCTCCCTCTGGGAAACTGAGGGCAAACAAACTCCTGACCTTAGGATGTCCAGAAGAGGGATTTGACCCTTCTCCAGCACCATCCCAGTGAGCTTGTTGAACACATAAAAGCAATGATGTTGCTCCTCAGAAGTCAGTGATTTTATCAGTCCTCTCACTTAAGAAATGATCAAGTTTCTCATATTACCAGGATAAAATCTACTCTGTAATATGCAGGTCATGAACTCATCTTTCTCCACCTTCCTTGTCTCCAGGCACAGTACAACCAGAATTAATGGCAATAATAATAAACTCCTTTGGAGTTTAACGATTATTCATTAGCAGGAGTACATCAGTTCTGCAGTCTCCTCTCTCCTCAGATGCCTGACACTGGGCTGCTCTGCTTATATTTGAGAGAAACAATCAATGAGCACCGTGCAGGCCAGGCTTTCTGGGCTGTTAATCTCTCCATTACTCAGTTAGGCACAGTCCCCTTGGCTTCAGCTCAATCTGTGTGCCAAAAGAAAAGCCAACACCATCAGATATATCCTTAAAGGTGAGCACGTCACCAGACTGCATCTCCTGGGAGCAGCAGTGTCCTGGGACAGCAGGAATTGCTGGTGACAAGAGGACACCTGGGGCATGTCCCTCACCACCTTCCTCTTCCAGCACACAGATGAAGCTTAGAAGCCAAGTCCATATCCTAAAACCTTCCTGGGACCCTGGGAGATCAGAGTGGGGATGAACAGGGCTGAAAAGTCACCACAGCTCTGCAGGGTCCTTCCTCCACCAGCCAGAAACTTGGGCAAGAACCTTAGGGAGGGCTGAGACCTCAGGAGGCAGCAGGAAGAGCTCCAGCAATTTCAGCAGCACTAATATTTCACTGGGAGGGACTTGAACAGCCTGTGGCCCTCAAGTGCTTCTGTCGAAGGAAGGAGACCCAGACACCAATTGGTTCATCCAAGTCCCATTTATTGATCGAATACGGTGGTTAAATACAGTTCTTAATAAATTTCATACATATTGCAAAAGTTGAGCACAGGATTGGTTAGTTACATATCAGCAATTACGCCTACTTCTGCATTCTTATGGTTATACTTTTGATACTTTCTACAGATATTCAGGACTAATCTCACCTCCCTTTCCTCATGTTGCTGCAAGGTCATCCGGCATTCTTGCCTGTCAGCAGTCACTGAATCAGAGACTGCTGACCTCCCTTTCAAGCTTAACCAGCAGCATTATGTCAGGATGACCTTTCTCACTTAACCAGCTATTAACCAACCTCTCCACATGCTTCATCCAGGCCTGAAGCTCATCCTCTGAGCAGAACATCTCACCTGATCCCAAAGCTCTCCTGGCATTTCCATTGGGCTGCACACCAAGGAAGGGAGAGCGTCCTGCTGGTGAAGGGCTCCAAGCTCTCTCTCTTCTCTCTTTTTGGCCTCTGAATATAATTCATCCAAGCTTTTATGAGGCAATTCACATCCAGATTTTATTAGAAGTGGAAGGCCCTTTTATTTCCTCAGTGTATTCAGCACAAAGAGAACTGGTGCTCTGGTTAATTTTATTTCTTTGCTTTCTGTGTTTTAATAATGATCTCCCCAGTTCCATTCATCTCTGAAAAGGTGAGGGAGATTGGACAGATATGGAGAGTTGGAATAATGCAATCACGTACTGCAAAGAGACAAATACTGGTTAAAGTGAAGTGTAATGAATATATGACTGAGGCAGAGACATAAAAGACTGCTTTAAATACAAAATCTGATGTATTTGCTCACCTCTCAGGCATGGGAATGCACTCTCAAAAAAAAAAAAACCCAAAAAAACCCAAAAAACAAAAACCAAAAACTAGATATGATTTGATATGAAACCAGATATGATATGATATGAAAACAAAACAAGACAAAGACTTACCAGAACAAAAAAAAAATCTTCCTGTGACACAGAGTATTTGTGTGTGGGTGACAGTAGGAAATTACACACAGCTCCAAGCTCACAAAGGCCAAGGCTTGTCCTTGTGATATTTCTTTCATCCCCCAGCTGAGATCTCCCTGTTCCTGCAGCTGCCTGATGGGAGGATATCAAACCAAAGGCACTTCCACCACCCACTGCACCAGTCCTCCTCTGCAGAGAATTTTTTCACGTGCATCCAACCAGATTGGAACACCAGGCAGGCTCAGGGATGGCTGTCTGGGGCTCATGGAAAGGCAGCCAGGCTTTGTAAGCCTAGATTAAAACCCAGGGAGGGATTCAGCTCCATTTTAACATCATTCCTTTATCTGATACTCACAGTCTGCATGTCATTAAGTGAATGTGTTTTGGTTTCTGGGGGATGCACACAGTGCAGGCATTGAGAGACTCAGCAGTGAGTGCTTCCTACAGACCACATAATGGGAAAATTAAAATCTGCCTGTGCTGAACATGGAACCCCTCTGGCAGGGTCAAGGAAATTAATTTTAAATAAAATGAGTTAAAGACCAAAGAATCTCCCTCTTGTTTGGGCTGGGGATTTTTTCCCCACAATAAATCATGCTGCCAGCAGCACCTCTACAACTGGATTTTTTGTTTTTTAAACACTGGCACGGGTTGTCCAGAGAACTTGTTGATGAACCATCCCTGGAAACAGCCACAGTCAGGTTGGATGGGGCTTTGAACAACCTGATGTCCCTGCTCCTTGCAGGGGGGTGAAACTAGAAGACCTTTAGTGGTCTCTTCCAACTCAAACAATTCTATGATTTCTCTGAAATTTCAGAAGCCTCATGTTGGCCCAGCTGAAAATGTAAAGGTTGATACAGATCAGGCTGGAAAGGTTCCCACCTTTCCCTGAAAACCTGTGTATTGCTGCCAGTGAGCAACATGCAGCTTTCAGCTGGTTCCTAAGGAAACAGCAGAGGTGTACCCAGGTGTGGGAGGTGTGGCAGGGCCCCACTGCAGTTTTGGGGTGCTGGGGACCAAGGGCCCTCAGAGAGCCCCACAGCTCATTGAGGTGCCTGCACATCCCAATTGAATCCAACTTGAGGTCAGCCCTGCTGCTCCAGCTCCTCCTGGAGGGAGAGAGCTCTGGATGCTCCATTCAAGTTCTGTTTTTGCAAGTGTCAACAGGCACCATTTCTCCTGCTTTTCAACCAAATGCAAGAGACCTCCTCTGAGTTTTGACCCTCATTTTCGCTGTCCACACCCTCCTGCACCCACCTCACCCAGAAGCTGAGCAGGAGCACCATTTTTAACAAGATGCTGCAGGTTCAGCAGAGTAATTAATCCCAACAGCAAGTGCTGTCCACTTTTTCCAGGTAATTCATTTAAAATGGGAAGTTAATTCCATTCAATGGAGCTGCCCTTCATTGCTTAGAAAGAGACACAGCTTTGAACATCCTTGAGTGAAGCAGTTCTGGCACAAACCTTCCTCCTCCTCTATCTGCCCTGGCCCCTGCATCCCTGGGGAATGCCACATGCCAGTGCTGTGTGATCCTCTCCCTCTGGAGGCTGATGAGCCAGAGCTGGAGAGTCCAGGGAGGTGAGAGCACCGGCGTCCTGGCGCTGACGTTTGATCCAGCGGCTGCCCGTGCTCCCAATTAGCCTGCAAACGCTGCCTCTGGCTCACAAACACTTTCAAAAATGAAATTTGACAAAAAGCCACCTGCATTGCCATTCTTCAAGCCTCTCTGCCATATCAAAGCCTTTGAGAGTATCTGAGGACAACTTTTACAGCCGAGAAGGGCCCATTTGAGCGCTGGCTCATTAGTGCTGTGGCTGTGCTGCCCACGGAGATGCTGAGCATCCATCAGCCCACTAACCAGGAGCACTCCTGAACACCAGCAAGTGTCTTAGGCTGGGAAGTCACCTCTGAGGGAGCCACTGAAGGGTTTTTCAAGCAGGGTTTTTCAAGCAGAAAGGTCACCCAGCTCATCTGCTTCTAGGGGAGCTGATCAGAGCCGCGTGTTTCAGGAGCCGTGGCACCCCGCAGCAGGTCCATGCCTGGCTCTTTTTTCTCCCTTTGCTCACAGTAATGATCTGAAGCTCCTCGGAGGGGGCTCAGCAGGGGAGGACAGCAGCAGCATTTATTTTAATAAATAACATTCATGAATTGGCTTTCCAGGCTGCAGCTTGGTGAGGGATGTGATGAACATCAGGGAGGAAAGATTGAGAGAGGCCCTGGCACAGGGTGCCAAGAGAAGCTGTGGCTGCCCCATCCCTGGAAGTGTCCAAGGCCTGGTTGGGCAGGGCTTGGAGCAGCCTGGAATAGTGGAAGGTGTCCCTGCCCATGACAGGGGCTGGAAGGTGAGTTTGAGGTTCTGCAGGATAAGGCTGATTGTGCCTCCTTGATCTTCTCTTTGATAAGTTAACATTAAAAACATCACCTGGGGCATTTCCCTGAGCAGTGACTGCAGCCTAAGGTGCCAGGTTTCTGGCAGGGCTGGTGTATTTCAAGGTGTGCTTCTGCACTGAGGAGGTTTTGGGGCAGTTCTGCTCAGTTCCAGTGGGTTTTCCAGGACTGGCTGCACTCTGGGCTCTAAGTGACCACAGCAGATCTGCTCCAGGTGCTGCTCAGACCAAGGTCCCTACAAAGGAGGAATCATCATCAATGTGTTTGCACCATAGTTAGGAAAAGTATTTGCACTGGGAAACCAGAAGGAATGTCTTTAGTTGTTACTTCTGCAATTTAACATGACTGTTAGAAACATCTGATGAAAATAGTACCAGAAACATTGGCAAGCCTATCTCCCTTCAAAACCAAAATACATCACAGCATCAACCCCACTTTAATGGATGAGCTCAAAAAAAAGGCTGAAGGGGGAGGAAAATTCTGAGAATAACACCTTTTTTTTTTCTTTCGAAACAGCTCCTCGTTTCTCCAATACATTCATTTTGCACTATTATTTCTCATGTAACTGTGAAGAAATTAAATACTTGAAAACACAACAAAACATATAAATTAAACCAAATGTTTTGATTAATGCAAACCCACTGGCATTTCTTTTCCTGAATAATTTAAAAATTAAGCTGAGAAAACCAATTCCCTGTCTGAGAAGCCTCTGTAAAAGGGAATGTTTGGTATTTTGCAGCACTTCTGTTAAGTGCTGGACTGGTGTCAGCATCTCATTCTTTTAACACTTAGAACAATTTTAACCCACCCACACTCCAGCTCTGAATTATTTAGGAAAAGATTTCTCTTTCTAGACCTTCTCTGTAGTCCCTCAGCAAAGGGACTGATTGTACTTGGCATTTTTTATCTAGGATAAAAATACTGTATTTAAATAATAGTGACAGTGTCCACAAGATAAATACCTTCAAAGCAAAGTTGGGCCATATTTTGTCCTCCATCCCTCACTCTTGTGTCATAAAAATGTTAGGGATTTCTCCTGTATGGAAATAATCTGATCTTGAAAGGAAAATTAATGGAATTTCCATGGGTGACCCCTCCTCTTGTTCAGCAGGCTTTTGTTAGGGAAGACAACTCCTCTATATAGCTACATTAAAATAAACAGAAAAAAACCCAAGTTATCTTTTTCTGAATGTTTTAAGACATTATTTTAATGAGTCTGCCTTTTTGTTAGTGCTGGAAATAAAACATTCACTGTGAGGAAAGAGTAAATATTGTCCCAGAGGCAGAATGAGGCAACCAGAGGCAGACAGAGAGAAGCTGCATTGGGTGACACAGCCTGTCGGCAGCTGGATTCCCTATCCTAAAGACAACATATCTGCAGTGTGGAACAGGGCGATCTTCCTGAGCCATTCTTGGACCCACATGGAGCCCTGAAGCCTTTGAGGACATCATCAGAGTCACAGAGGTGATTCCATGCACCCACAGTGAGGTTTGCACACAGGCTGGATGGGAAGGAACTTGTAGAGTGCAAAACCTGAGCCAAGTTGGGCCCAGTTCCTGCTTGGTTAATGGAGGCAGAGGTTTGGCAGTGTTTGAGCTGTGTTTAGCACATGGTTTACTTGGGCTGGCTCCCTGGGGGAAATCTACTGAGCAGCAGCTGCTCAGCTCACCTCTCCTGGGAAAGCTGCTCAGGGACACACACGGGAATGGCAGGAGGGGACACCAAATCTCCCACACCTCAGAGACACTCTGTCTTAAACTTCTGCCTCAGGGCTTTCTGCACGTTCTGGATCTTCTCTGTGATCACAGTGTCACTGAGGTGATCCCCAAACTTCTGCTTCAGCAGCACCCTGATGATTTTGATGCAGCGTTCGTCCATCATGGGCTTCGCCTCGCGGAAGGTGTTGCCCCTGCGCCCCGTGATGGAGTGGCTCTGGATGTAGTCAGAGGTGAAGAGCTTGTAGAGCAGAGTCTTGCAGGCTGTGCTGATTTTCTGGTCAAACCTGATGGTCTCTTTCAGCTGCTCCTTGGTGTAGCCGTTGAAGAGCTCCACCACCTCACACGGCTGTCGGTGGGGCTCCTCCTGGAAGGACCGGGATTCCAGCCTCTGCACCTTCTTCTTCAGAGAGAGGACGTCCTGCTGGAGGTCCAGCACCATCCTTTCCAGCTGCTCCATCTTCTCCACCCTGAAAAATTAAAGTTGCTTGTGTAAAGGCAAGAAGACATCATGTCCTCACTGTGGATGTCACTCCTCCACCCAAGCAGTGATTAGATGCCTGCAGGGCAGGACAACTCCTCTGGCAGAGTATCAACCCTTCCAACGACTCCTGGGTGAGGAATAAGGCAGGAGAGAAAAATAACATGGTCTGGACTTTTCAGTGCTCAGGAACGTTCAGTTTAACCCTCAACTCCCCCTGGGCCTGCATACATGGAGACTTTGATGGTCAATTTTCTTCTCAGTTGTAAGGAAGGACATAAAGCCTGTCTTGCAAGTCCCAGGACACACATATTTGTGGTATTAAACAACAGACTTGTGGGAAATGACAATACAAGAACCATAACTTGAATTTTTTGGTACCCATTTCTTTGCAAGAAAACTGTCCCTAGCATCACTTTATCACTGGATACTGGCCATCAAAGTATGAGCAATAAAACAAGAAACACACAACCATGTTTTGATTGTTATAGGCAAGAGCTTTGTAGTTTCTGCATTGTTTTAGAGCTTTCTTGCATCTCTAAATCCAAGCCCTACAACCAGAAACACCTGGCTCAATTGTAAAGAGACTCAGCAACTTTGGAGCTTAAAATTGTCCCACTTTGTCACCCATCTGTGATCTCACTGCTCACTTTTGTAGTGAGGAGGAGAACACAGTGCCTTCTTTTGCTAATTACCTTTCCACCTCAGCAGGACTGAAATTTTTGTGAGCCCTCTCAAAGCCATCCATCTCTTGCAAAGCATCAATCTTTTGCTCCTCATGGCTGGAAGAAACAAGGAAGTTAAACAGCACTGCCACAAACAGCTCATCTTCAAATTCATTCCCGAAGAGAATTATCTGGAATGCAAAGCAAAGTCAATTCTGGTTTCATTTGCAACAAGAATAAAATAGACTGAGAGGGAATACGAGGGGTTCTTCATGTGAACAAACTCCTGTGCATCCTCCTGGCACACAGATATGGGGGACCTCCCACTGACCCACCATGGAATCAGGACTTCAGGGCAGGCTCATTTTTTTGCTGTATGTGCCCACACAAACTCCTGTTATCTTCTGTGCTTTGGGTTTAACCTCCACGAGCATCCACTCAAAGCAAACACTGGCAGAGAATAGAGACAGAGTGGACAGAAATCAATATGTGTGGTGTGAAACATTCAGGCTCCTCACTATGCTTTCAGGTGTTACCTGTTCACACAGATCTGCTGCTGGCACGGGGACAAGATGCCATCTGACTTCCTCTTCATTGGTAGGGCAACATAATCTGCTGCAGGGGTGGGAGACAAGCTGAAGAATCAGTTGTTGAAATCCCCTGCTAGATTGCATGGCAACACATTATTCCATTTGCACAACAGTGATCCAGACAGGCTCTCCAGGACTGATCAATGGAGATTTGCCATTAGCAAAAGGTGGCATCTCAAGGGCTTCTGTTCCCAGTGCAAATGATATGGTGGGGGCAAGGCAAGCAGAGCCAACTTGTCTCTGGATGCTGCTGTTAGTCAGCAGATAAATAAGACACTAGCACATTTTCATAAGTGCATTTAATGGGTATAGAAGTGGGTGGAAAAAATGGGGAAATAGGCAAATCTAGAAGGTTTGACTAATGGAGACACAGGGCTTTTGGGAATTTCAGTTATTCAGGCAGGCATTCATTCAGATTGTCTTTTGGTTTGGGGGGAGAGGAGAACTGTCACCCCAGGAGACAGAGCAGAGGCCATACACTGCATCTCCCTTTAGACACCCCTCCTGGAACAGATCTCCCAGGTGGAAAGGAGCAGGAAATGCCATCTCTAACCTCTGTAGCCCTGAGACAAAGCCCATACATCCCTAGAGCAAAGCAGATGTTTTCTGGCTGCCCTGCAAGTCCCCATCCCACCCTGTCACCCTCAGGACCAGGCAGCAGGGCCAGAACCCAAGGTTACCTCTGGCAGCTGGACCAGCCCTGTCCTCTTCACTCTGGGAAGTGCGTGGCCCTGGCATGGCCATGGTGATGAAGGAGGATGGAGGTGTGAAGGCACTGGCTGGCTGGGGGGGAGCTGCCAGCGAGCAGGGGCTCCCTGCCATGCTTCCCAGGACACGCCTGTCCTTGAGGATGGAGGAGCTGCTGGCATCGTGGGGCAGGCTGGCCTCTGCCACCCTCAGCAGAGGCTTTGCAGGACAGGTCCTGTCACTGGGGTGTTTCCTGGATGCATTCCCTGGGGTCCATTTTGGAAAGGTTTTCCTGGATTTCTTTGGTGGGGATGGCATCATGCTGTGGACAGCTGGCTCTTCTTCTGAAAGGAAGGGAGAGGCTCAGGATGTGCAGTGGGGCAGCAATGTGTGTACCTTCCACTCCCACTCAGTGCTCTGTACACTGATTGCAGTGATGTGAAATTTATAATGCCACTACAACATGCTCACCATCCTCCTATCCAAACAGCCCCATGGAAGTAGGAAGGTGCAGTGTCAAATGCCCTGACTCACTTAACTTCTCCAGGAGCTGTCGATCTTCCAGCAGCTTCTTCTCCAAAATACCTTTATGCTCTGTAGCAAGAGAAGATCTTTCAGCACTGAACTCCTTCTTGCTTCTGAGCAGCCCCAAATTGCAAACCCAGGCCAGGGGGGTGTCACTTACCACTGATGCCTTCCACCACACCCCAGTAGAGCCCACTGAAGCCAGGGCAGCGGGCCAGGACCTGCTCCCCCACGCTGTAGAGGTGGAAGGGCTTGCGGGGCTCCTTGATGTTCTCCATGCTGATGACCCGGTTGCCGTCGGGCCAGCTGATGAGCACGTACAGCTTGCCTGACATCAGGGCTGCCCACCTGGAGCAGAGGGACAGCATGGCAATGTCACCACAGGGGTTTGGGCTCTCCTGTGGGTGGGAGTGTTCACAAGCTGTGCTTTACCCAGGGCAGCACAACCTGCAGATATAAAATGCTTGGCACTGCATTTTCTCTGCCAGTTATTTCTCTGTTCCCATTCTCACCCCTCTGAGCTTGCCTCATCCTAAAGCCCTTTGCTGGGAGGCTCCCTTGGGTCTGGCTGAGCTCAGCACCACATGCCTCCAGTGCATCCAAGTGTTCTCTGCAGTGACAGCCATGCCAGGTCTCACCTGGGCTCAGGCAGCCCTCACAGCTGACACTTGGAGCAGATGCTGAACAAGACACTGAGCAGACACAGGCTGGTTCCTCTCCTCAAAGGACTTCAGTGCATCTACTGCAGTTTGCTCCAGTGCAGGGCTGTGTCTGTGTGCTATCAAGGCAGTGCAGAGAAGAAACTCTAAAAGACCCAGGGGTATTCTAGGAAATGATCATTCCTTTGCCTGCACAATTATTTCCCCCAGTGAACATCAAAATGCTTTGATAAGGAGAACAGAAAATTCCCTTCATTTCACCCATGGGGAAACTGAGGCACAGACCAGTGTTGGATATGTCTAAGGCAGTCAGCAACAAAGCTGAAAGGAGCTGGATCCTGAGTCCTGGCCCACTGCTCTGCCCACTGAGCTTTCTCTTTCTGCCCCTGGAGCTGCAGACTTCAATCACTGGAGAAACTGGAGAGCCAGGCTGGTGGGGATTTCCAAAACCTCCCGTGCCAGAGGAGCAGCTGAGGGCTGCTGAGCTCAGGAGCAGTTTCCTTCCAGCTCCTAAGGGCCCTGGCAGCATCACCCCAGTCCTGCCTGCTCTGCTTGGCAGCAGGATTTGGCAGAAGGGTTCTGGAGACAGGGCTGAGCCCATGTGCTGGCACCAGCTGGGGAATGGCTACAGAGTCCAAAGAAGATGGGAGGGAGCTGGGGCAGGCAGAGAGTTGGAGCTGAAAAGGCAGCTAGGACCCAATTTATTCCAGTTTTTTGTTTTATCTCCACACCCCCATTCAAGTCTTGCCTGGATTTGACTCCTCTCACTTGGAAGGTCCAAGTTCACTCTGGAGAACTTTCTCCATCCCTATCTCAGCCACCATCAGCTGCAGCAAAGCTCCCTGCAGGAATCATAACTCTCCCCAAACCTGCCAGTCTGCCCTGCTGGCACAGTCTCACACCTGCTTCTCTCCAACCCGTTTCTCCTGACTGATACACACCCTGGCATTGATTTTGCATCAGGAAGCACCATACAAAAAATCTCTGAGTGCCTGTCTCCCCACATCCCCTTCCCTGCAGCAGGCAGCTGCCCCCAGCCCTCTCCCAAACACAGGGAATGCTACAGAGCAGAAACTGGGATAAATGCATAGCTAAGCCCTCTGCCTCCCAGAAACAGAGCTCCACATTCCAGACAGCAAACAACCCCAGCCCAAACAGCTCTCTGGAGGGGCTTTCCTTTAACATTTAAAGAAAACACACTCATCTTCCTTCCCCAAACCAGTTGTTCATTTACCCTTATGAATGCAGCAAAATTACACAAAATCACAAACAGAGAGAGAGAAAAAAAAGAGAGAGATCACAATCCTGACAGCAACAGAGCTGCTCCTTGCCTGGTTAGCACTGCTCCAGGTGTTGAGTCGTGCAAGATGTCTCCTGTCTCTCCAGGTCTCTGCTGCCTGCTCCAGGAGAGGAGGTGACCGGACACTTCCTTGCCTTGGGCTTGTCCCTTCACCACAGGTCCTTGTCAGGTCTCCTTTGTCTGGCTTGGAAAGCTCCCACCTGCTGTCCCCACCGCAAAGAAGAAAAAAAAAAAAGAGCTTTTGCTTTCTTTTTTCCTGGTTGTTTTGTTTCAGCATTATTATTCCTGTTCTTTTCCCATATACATATATTATGTTTTTCCTTAGCTTGTTTCAGGTCTGTTTCTTACAGGGAGAGAGAGCAGAAGAGAAGAGAAAAAGCCTTGGGTTTTTTGGAGCATGAATAAACCTTGCATTTCCATGCGTTATTCATGAATAATTCATGAAAATGCATGATTAATTCAGGTTCATGAATTATTCAGGAATAATTCTCAAACATTCCTGCTTAATCCATGCTCACACAGCGAGTGAGTCAGGCTCCAGGGCTTGGAGAATTCCTTTCTCCCTGAGGCAGGAGAAGAGAGGCTTAGAGAAGCTGTATTGTGCACTTGCTGTTTACTGCCTCTGAGAAGAGAACATATTTTGGGCCCTTTTTGAAACAAGGACTTGAAGAAAATTGAAATGCCTGCAGCCTCCTGCCCACGGAGGAATAACACAGCACCAAAAGAATAAAAAAAGAGAGAGAAAGAAATTGGACTTGCTCACAGAGGAAAGCCAGGCAGCAAGTTTTATCCCCTTTCAAAGCATCTTTCTACCCCCACCTCCATAGTTAGGATACATGTCACTGCTTCAGTTTTCACCTGCTGTGCAAAAAGAAGGATCCTCCACATGATTTTCTGCTTGAGGAGTCCAAGGGAATTTCCATTCCCCTGCTCATCTGTCCCTGTGTGTGTGTGTGTGTGCACAGTGTCTTCTCCCAGGTACAGGACAAGAGGAAACGGCCCCAAATTGCACCAGTGGAGGCTTAGAGTGGATATTAAGAAAATTTCCTCACCAAAAGGATTGTCCAGCACTTGCACAGGCTGCCCAGGGCACTGGAGTCACCATCTCTAGGGATATTTAAAAGAAGCAAGGATGTGGCAGCTGAGGACATAGTTTAGTGGTGAGCTTGGCAGTGCTGGGGGAATGGTTGGACTCCATGAACTTTGAGAGCTTTTTCAAGCTGAACAATTCTTGCAAAGCTCCTTGACTCAGTGTCCCAGCCAGGGTGAGCACTGGGCTCAGCACATCAGGCCTGGTGCTCACACCAGCGCAGACATCAAGCTGGCCATGCACAGCTCTGTGTTTCTCCCAAAAATATCACTGCTGCAGCACCTGGGGTTCCCCAGTGCTGGGCTTTTTATCCCTACTGCATGGAGGATCACATAGCATGGCAAAGGATGGATCCCATGGATCCAACGTGCCATGATCCAGGCTGGGCACCAGCAGGGGAAGGTGCAGTGCACTGTCTGCACAACCCAACCAACCATCCTACCCCAGCCACTGGGTGAGATGGAAAAACAGATGGGGAGTGACTCCAAACAGCACTGTGTGGTTTATCTTAGCCAAAAACAGCACTGGAGGTTGTTGGGAGAAAGGGAGAATTCATTGTTCAGTGACACATTGGAAAAGGACCTTGATCAGATTCACAGAGTAAGAAAAATTCTGCACCCCTGATTTGCAATATTTGCAGCTAAAAAATACACCTGTCAGCCCAGGTAAAAGCAGATGTTCAACAGAGAGCTGGTTGGGATTAGGTAACAAGCAGATATGAATAGAAATGCACCAGTATGTGAATTCTGTGTAATTCTGAATGATGTTGCTCAAGACTGAGAGCTGCATAGTAATAAGAAATGGAAAAGCAACGATGAGAAAAATAATAGAGGTACACAACAATGGAGAAGAGACTGGATTCTGGTTTGAGGCAGGACTTGGTTCCAATAAAATGTGCCTAGGAAGAGGGATGGCTTAAACTGGCATTGTTTGCTTTCCTTTGAAGAACAACAATATCCAAAACACAACAGATGAATATTCCTGGGGTAGAGGTTGGTAATTCAACTGAAAACCACAGGAGAGGAAGGATTGCAGGAACCACAAGAGGAAGACAAATTGTACTCTCATCAAACAACAGAAAAGTCAAGTGCCTGTGTACAAATATACAACGTTTGTATTGAATTATTCCAGGAAAATGCGAGTCTGAAGTGAATCCCAGGTGTTTGACTTCATGAAAATTAGCAAGCCCTGATTAGATTTCCCTCTCAGTCGGTGAATATGAAATCCCTGGGCAGATACCTCACTTCTGGGTGTAGGCAGAGTTACTGTATTCAGGAACCTCTCCTCTGCATCTCCCATTTTTCTGAAAACAAGTCCCACCCAGTGGCCCCAGTGCCAGCACATGTCACCCTCTGAGCTGCACTGCTGAGATTTAAATTTCAGCCAGGACTGAAGAACAACAAAGGCTCCTTTGTGATCCTACCCAGAGATACAGCTGGGAACAACTTCAGCAGCTGTTTGAGCACTGCCCGGGTCTTTATCAGAACAATCTTAATTGATGTTGGAAGGGACTGAAAGTGCAAACACAGGTGGTTTTAATCCCCTTCTTCACTTAACCTCAGCAATGTAGCTCTTCTTTTGGCTGGGTTCAGCAGCCCAGTCATAGAATTCTAGAACAGTTTGTGTTAGTAAGGAACTGAATGACCATCTCATTCCATCCCCCCTGCCTTCCATTATCCCAGGTTCATCCAAGCACTGTGCAACTGGCCTGGAACACCTCCAGGGATGGGGCAGCCACAGCTTTTCTTGGCAGCCTGTACCAGGGCCTTACTGCCCTCACAGAAAATAATTTCCTCCCGATATCCATCTAAACCTGTCCTCTGTCAGGCTGAACCCACTCCGCCTTGTTTTGTCACTTTAGACCCTTGTCCAAAGTCCCTCTCCAGGTCTCCTCAAGCACCTTCAGGCATTGGAAGGAGCTCAAAGATCTCCCTGGAGCTTTCTCTTCTCCAAACCGAACAGTCCCAGCCGCTCCAGCCCTTTGAGCATTTTCACAGCCTCCTTTGGACTGACTCCAGCAGCTCCACATCCTCTACCAATTCCAGCAAGCAGCCAGAGTACAACAATTGAGAGACAAGAGCTACATGGTTCATTAATTTTTATCAACACAATGCCAGGACACAGGAACCCTCAAGCCCTGTGGTTCCCTGAGTCCAGCTCTGCATCCCCCCCACGCTGCCAGGAGAAGGGGAGGGCATCACCAGGAGGGATCAGCACTGCCAGGGCAAAGGGTGGGCAGAGACCTGCCCTGTCTGGGGTGGCTGATGGAGTCATTGGGATGGATCTGGGGGAGGGTTTTGCATTCCACGAGAACAAAGGCTGGAGTGTAAGGCACTGTCTGTTCCCGAGAGCGACCACCCGGTGGCATTTTGCATTTGTAATGAAGCAAGCACAAGTCCCACCTCTGCCTGTGTAATGAAGCAAGCACAAGTCCCACCTCTGCCTGCGTTCCAGGGAACAGTGAAATACGATCCGGGCTAATGAGGCTGGAGTAACTGAGTTTTCATTAAAGATTGGCTCTTCTCTAACAGGCCAGAAAGAAGCTCAGTTCCACAGACATGGGGAGGAAAGCCACCATGAGGGTCAGCAGCCAGCTGGACCCTGCAAGTCCTACCTACCACAGCTTGTTAAATGCTTTCTGGGTCAGAGATCTTCCCTGTTATTCCTCACGTGAAAGAGACCAAAAAACAATGGGAAAATCAGAGCCTAAATGCACCAGGCACAGCTTTGCAATGGGCTCTGAACAGAGTCCACTGGCTGTAAGGGTTTCCCATTTACCTAATGCAAATTCTTATTCCTTCTCTATAATTGCCCTGAATTAATTAAAATATTTTTAGAGCACAAGGTATTTTATTTCTCTTCAGAAAAGGGTTTCCCCTTTGTAATCCCATCCCAAATCCCTTTTCTTTTAACCTTAGCAGCTTCCCACCATTTTGCAAATCCTTTTTTTTTCCCAAGCTCTCTGTATTTACTAAACCTTTGTGCTCTACAATATCTGATTTCTTATCTGCTTGGCTGGCTGATTTCTTGGGGTTCCTTTGTGAGCTTGGCAGTGAGATAGCAGCAGCACAGTTAGAGGAAAAAAAAAAAAAGAGGTGAAAAGATCACCCCAAAAAATATAAAATAAAAAGGAAGAAACTTTAATTAAGGGAGGGCAGCAATATATGATGGTTTCATGATGGTTTTCAAATATCCCCAAACCTTTTTCTGATTCTGTCAAGTATTTAGTATTAGCCTCTTTTTAGTATTCAAGGGAACATGAAGGGGACTAGCAGGAATTACCCAAACTAAGAGGTACCAGAAATCAAATAATGGATAATTTCCCTGAAACTGAAAAGGAAGAAAGTATTTTACATTGCAATGTGGAAAATTCATCTCATCACATCCCATGGGCTCAGCACCCTTTTCCACACCATTCCTGGTTGGAAAGCTGCTGCAGGGACCTTGGGAGCAGCAAAATCCAAGTGCTGGGCTGGCAGGGTGCCAGCAGCTGCTCCTCCTCTGAGTCACTGCCCTGTTACCTTGGTGAGCACAGCCATGAGTACCTGAGAGCAGCTCCAGCACCCAGAGAACGTCTTGTTTCCTGTTACTCCAGCAGCACAGCCCTGATTACACATTCTCCCCCCGCTGCTAATTAATTAAATAAAATCAGGAGCACGTTAGCAGTTGCAGGAGGGACTCGCCAGTTGGCACACGCTGACTCCAGCCCCCTCCACAGCATCCCTGTAGAACAGAGCTCTTTTTTCTCAGCATTTCAGGGCTGGTGGTCCCCCTCTCTCAATTTTTTCCCTGTTTCTGGAAGAAGGCACCAAAAAGAAGTTATTTGCATTAGGAGGGAAGGTGGTTTAGGCTGATTTTGGACAAAAAGCCGCGTGGGACCTCATCCCCTCTGCCTGATGCCTTGGGCTGCCACACTCTGGGTGGGAGTTTGTACAGCAGCACCTGATCCTCTGCCAAAAAGCATTAAACCCTCTAATTTCACCTCACAGCACTAATTACTTCTCACAGGGCCTTTGATGCTGCTGAGAACTCATTAAATTCCCTCTAACCTGTCACAGTTCTGGCTGAGGGCACAGGGGCCTTGCAGGCCCAGGGGCCTGGTGCAAAGCCACCCCGGTGCCACCGGGCAGGCAGCGTGTGGCAGGATGGTCCCACCCAGGACACCACACACAGGGCTGCAAAGAGAAGGGAAAGCTCTGTTAAACATGCTGTAAAATCAGGCAGAGACATTGCCCTTGACCAGCTGTCTCTCCAGGCCCTGCTTCCAGGGCTCTTGTGTGAACAGATCTGTCAAAGCCTATGGGAGCAATTCCCAGCCCTGCCTACTCCAAGTGGCATCATTTTGGTACCTGACTGCTTCAAAGGTGAAAGCATATTCTCTCTAAATTGACAAATTGACTCCTCTCAGGAGACAGTCTCATTTAAATCTTCTACCTCTTTAGCTTTGTACACTCAGCCCATTACATTGAAAGATTTTACCTTAATTTCTTCTCCAGGAAAGAAGTAATTGATCTTTTATTTGTGGCCCTTTAAATTGGCATGTTGACTACAAAAATCCACTGCTCATCACATCAAAGGTTGATCCAATAGTGCCAATTACTCCAGTAATGGAGATCTTTAGAGGGATGGGTGGAAAGGAACAGGATCAAAATGGATGGGTCTTCTCAGAGGAAGAAGCAGAATCTGGGAAGACAGCACAGCTTTAAATTAGGATATCTGCTGTGCATGGCAAGACAAAACACTGCCCATTCCTCATTCTGGCTCTGGATGTGATTCAACCCACTCGTCCCCAGCTCTGGAGGTGTGGTGCAGAGTCTGATCCTCATTCCCCTGGCAAATGACAGAACTGAGCTGATCTCAGCCTGGAATCCCTGAGGGTTGACAGCAAGGACTCCTACCAGATGTAACTCACGTGTTTGCAACAAGCACAGCATCCACTGGCAGGGAATGATTTGCTCTTCATCCTTCCCACTCTCCAGGTATTTCTCTGGGAAAATCCACTCTCTAGTGGGGACAAAGCAGTAGAGATGGAAGGTTCTGAGTGCCCCAAAAAGCCACCAGCCTGTTCACCCCACAGCTCTGCCACTCACAGCCACCAGCTCTGCACAGAGCAGGCAGCAAACTGGTCACTGCCAGCACTGCCTGTGGTCTGAACTGGGAACTGTGGATCAAGCTTCAAGTGTTTTCTAGTGGGAAGTATTTTACCCAGTTCCCTACAGATTCTGGTACTGGGTCAGTCCCACAGCAGGCGTGGGGAGTGTTTAGATCAACAGGGTCTCCCCTGGCTGAGCTGGATCTTGGGGTCTCCTTCCAAACTACAGCACAGTAAAAAATATGTACTAAGGTCACAATGAAAAATCCTCTGCTAAGCCTTCTTTAGTGTCTCTCAACTCCTAATTCTGATTGTAAAATGCTATTTAGGGAGATCAGACTGATCATAATCGGGACATTTTTGTGGATTTTTGTAAAAATGCTTTTTGAAGCTTTAAGATGGAGGGATTGTCACCGAAGTCATTATTCCTCTTACAAGTTTTTCAGCATCCTGTTGTTTTGACTTTCCACTCTTATCTCCTGCCAACTTTTACCTACCCAGAGCCAGTTGTTTTGCTGACAGCTGCCATGGCCCATGTGCCATTTTTTGAGCATCACCTGCATGAGGCCTCAGGTGCTCACTAAGGAAAACTCACTCCTTCATATTCTTTGCAGAACCAGGAAAGATCTTGCTTGAAAGATCTCTTGCCCAATAGAAAAAAGAGGTTTCTATTCAAACCTACTCTGTGTGGCATCACTGATGTATTTTTGACTCAGAGAAATCTGTTTATTTTCTGTTCTTAAATCAGGAGTGAGCAGCTCCATGAGCAGCACCACAGCAGAGGAAACACAGGCTGTTACTCAAACACCATCTCTGAAAGGATTGTGCTCTGCTTTTCAGATGAGATTAAGAGCTCAATTACAGAAGAGAAAAAGGCTTTCATTAAATCACACATAGAACATAATAAGGACAAATTACAAAGCTCTTCAGAAGTAAATCTGTGTCAGACTGCTGGGTAAGGAGGCCCTTTAGGGGAGGCCTTCAGAGGTTTCTCCTGCTCTTCTGAAGAAATGAGTCCTGCACACCTCATCTCACCACGTTTTTGAGGAAAGCTCACAACCAGAATCCTATGGGGCATCCAGTGTGCAAATCCCACAGACAGAAATACCCACTGGCCTCTGGATTTGCAGATGTGAACCTGGAGCTGAGTGACTGGATGCTTTTCCCTCCCCAGAAACCCAAGGCACTGCATGGCAGAGCTCAAAGTGGCCAGCAAAGGGTTACAGGGCTGCCCAGAATCCTGCACCAGGTTCAGTCACAGAGTTGTCACCACTTGATTTTGTTCCCTTGTTATTTTGCTCTCCTGGAATATATTATGGTTAATTAAAGGCAGTTAGCTAATTGGATGGTAAGCAGGTGCTGGTTAAAAAAAAACCCAAACCACTGTTCCCCTTTGAAATGCCAGACAGGAGATTAATTGAAATTCCCTTTGAAAAGATATCCCCAAACCTCCTAATCTGTTGATGAAAACAGTCAAGGAAAAGTCAAGGAGAAAAGAACAAACAATGTTTTTCAGGAGGTTTCACAACTCAGGCAACTGCAAGCATCAAGAATTAGGATTGAGGATTGTCATTGCTGCACCAGGAAACCTTTCAAAGTCTCAAAAACTTTCACTGAACAGCAGTGCCAGAATGCCCCAAAGCTGAACAACAATCCCATGAAGGCATATTTCCATCAAGGCTGGGATGAGATGAGTGGGAGAGGATGACTGAGGCTCTTCAAAAGCCAGACCTCAGAGATGGGATTTAATCCTGATATCCCTCTGGGTATCCAGAAAAGGATCAAGACATGTGAGGGAGCTCAGAAAGCCAGAGTGCTCAAAACAGCAGCATGTACACAGAGGGAAGAAGGGGAAATACAGCTGGATACTTCCTAATGCTCTTTGAACTGACCTGGTGTCTGGTGCAGTGAGTCACAGAAAACTTGCTCTAAACATGGGTGGCAGAACTGAAAATGCTCACTGGTAAGCAACAGAAAAAATTAAGAGCATATAGGAGTGAGTGTAGTCACAAGGACCTGGAGAAGAAAGAGCCCCAAAAGGCCAGACATGGTGTAATATCATCCATAATAAGGGTAAAATACATGTTGCTATTCATCATGTATCCAAAGAATTATGGAATGGTTTGAGTTGGAAGGGACCTTTAAAGGTCATCTGGAATGACAGAGTACTGAAAGCAAGAAAAAACCAGTATCTTAAGTGCCAGGGAAAACTGTGTGGAAAGCAACCTAAGGTTAGAGCCAAAACAGCAACACCTTACCTTTGAAATCAAGATTTATCAATTACTGATGCTGTCTGCCACTGAGGGGCACACTAAACCAGAATCCTCCACTCCAGCTTTGCCATGCTGTGCTATCAAAGCTCTCCATGCTGCCCAGCTCCTGTAGAAACTGGACTTTGTGATGTGACCCCAGCATGGCAGCAGCCCAGGTGAAGCATCACCACTCCTACAAAATAAAGCAGTTTTTACCTGAACATCAAACAACACTAAATTTCTCTGGGGAACACCGGGTGCAGGAAAATCAGGGACAGAAAAGGGATGTGTCTGTGGAGCAGAGGGCTGGTAAAAATTCTCATTAGGTTGTTAACAGCTGGTTTCATTAGTCTGCCTACAGACAATCAGTATTACTTAGCAGCTACTGCAGGGTGAAAAGCCATTTCAGTTTATTAATGTTCTCAGAGCTGCAAACCTGGCAGTGAAATTATTTTTAAAGTGGCTTGTAAAGTTTGTCTCTTCTCAAAGAACGTGTCAGGCTGATAGACCAGGCTGTGAAATTTTTGCCCCAATAAAAGGGCGTTTGAATGCAGTTTAATGGCACCTTGAAATGTTCTGCTCTGAGAAACTGTCCCCAAAGTCCAGGTGGACCTTTCTCCATGGGAACTCTTAGAAATTTGTAGAAGCTATAACTTTAGCATTAATTTTACAGGAGCATTTATAGCCCCAGGGTCAAGAGCAAAGCCATAAAATGCTGCTCAAGCCCTGAGCTTTCTCAAACCAGAGGTAAACTTGTATCCAAAGGTCTGTCTAGAGCCCAGGACTACTACATTTGCTCTAGTAGAATTCTGTTTTAAAGCTTAGCCTGCAACCAAGGTAGATTTTTATCTCAGCTTAGTTAAATATCCCCCCTAAACCACCATAAATTATAATTTCCCCACTATAATTCATGTTTTGTCCACTCCTAATTACTCTTTCTTCTTGCCCTAAGCACAATCCTTACTCATACAATACGTTTGATGACTCTCATTAAATTTATTATTCTACAGACATATGTTAAAGTTTACCTGAATGAGAGCTTTATCCAGCTCCTGCCAGAGCTAATGGAGAAGATATTTCAGTTTATTCAAAGCAGCTGTTATCTCAGAAAGAGGATGATGCTTAAATTATAATAAAAGTTCTGCCAGAAACAGTATTCCTTTGTTTCCCCCAACCATTCACTAAAAGCCCTCAGTCACTTAGGAACTTTTAAAATCATTTCTAGTATTCACTACATGGCCAATTACTAAAGGAGCTCTGACCCTGCAGGGCAGTTAATGACCATCTCTGACATATTTCTTACATGTATTTTTTTTCCCCAACATTTTCTTCAACAGCAGCTAACCAGGTGCCTTGCCCTTTTTATCTCCTGTTTAATCCATTTACTCTCATCCTCCATGGCGCAGCACACGATGTTTCCACAGAACCAGCCTGCACCAGCCACTATTTCACAACTCACCCATAAAATCCCAATCTTTGACACTTCCACCTCTTCATCTTCCCATCCAGGGAGGGCAGTCCAGGTCAGCCAGATGCAAATGAGGTGTTTGAAGCTGAGGTGTGATGAGGCACTGATTGCTTGATGAGCACAGGAGGAGGAAAGGTCTTGGCTGTGCCTTGGTTCTTAAATCATCCTCAGTTGTGCAGGAAAATTAAGGACAGAGCAGTGATGCTCCTCTGACCAGCTTCCTCATGGCATTGTTCCTGTCACAAAGTCAAAGACAGGCAGGTCACACAAATTCTCTTTCTCTGACTCCTGCTGGGATGACACCATTGAAAAATAGAAAAAAATTATAATTATCAGGGGTTTTCATAGTGTGAACTCAGGATTTCCCACACTCTGGCAAAGGGGGAATGTTCATTAGGCAAAGGATATGAGAAGGAGCTTCAAATTGTCAAAATCCCAGTAAAAATATTTTTTCCTATGGAACCCTTCACCAAAGCTGGTCACACTTCAGGCCCTTTGTGCACCCATTTCCTGAGGTGCATCTCCCAGTGGGGTGTTCCCACTGCTCCAGGGACCCCACACAAACCTTACAGCCCCCCACAAACACACCCCCAGGAGCTGCACCCTTCCCTCCAAACCTGGGTACCTGCATCAGCCACCTCTGTGCTGAGCTGAGCCTGGTTCTCCCCAAAAGAAGGTGCTCAGTTTATCCTTGAAAAGATTGACAACAGCATTCTTGTGTTCTTCAAAAGAGCCATTATTTCACAGCTGTAATCTCCACACTGAGACTTTATTCCCTTAAAGTGTCCAAGTACACAGGCAGCATCAAGGAAGGCACTGAAGTGAGTCAAGTTTAAGCCCAAAGAGCTCTCAGCTCCCTGTGAAAGCTGAGAGAAGCAGTAAAGAAAGAATGAATGCTCCTGTAATGGCATATAACAGCCACACGGCAAGGGAGAAGTTGGTTTTAGAGAATGAAGAAAAAGCACTAAGTAATAAAAGGTGAGAAAAATCCATCACTCGAACAGGTAAATGAAGGTAAACCACTTGAAGAGACAGACTTAAGATGGAAGAAAAACCCCACAATTAATAGTGTTCATGACACCCAGAGGCAAAACAAGCCCAGGGGATCAGGAAAGAGGTAAGCCTGTGCTCCGAGGAACAGCAGAAATGAAGTGAGAGCTCTGGAGGGAACAAAAGAAAGAGGCACTCTGAAGAAAGGAAGAAATGCCTCCCCACAAGGTGTTTGTTTTGGTTTTTTTAAATCAAGAGTCTCTTATATGATGTGGTAGAAAATACAGAAAAATAAAGGTCAGGAGAAGCATGGTTGATTGGGAACATTCCTGCATAGCAGACAAGATATGTCCTTGTGCAAATTATTCCATGCAGCACTCACATATTTAATTGCTGCTTTTCCTCTTCCTGGGGAAGCAAAGTTGCTTTATTTACTCCGAGCAATATTTTCTCCCTCCTCCCTGGCTAAGAACAAGCTCCCACCTTGGCAAGGGCTCGCTGGTTTACTTAATGCTCATCACAGCCATGCTAAGGAGAGTGGAGCAGGTTAATTTATCACTTGTTCCAATGATTAACTTGCCCAGCTGCCGGGTCCAAGAGCCCCAGAGTGCCTCAGGTTATACAGGATCACAGAAGGAAAAGCTCCATTGCACTAAGCTGCTGCCACACTGGCCCTCTCTGCCTGTCAAACACACTCAGCTGCTCTTGCACTGCCCTCTGAAAATCCCCCATAAAATACAAGTGAAAATCCCTCATCACCTGTGAGAAAGCACAGCTGGGTTCTGCTCAGGGCATTTCAAACTATGTAGGGTATTTGTGAGCTCCCCTTGCAAGGGCAGCATCTCAGGAAAACCAAAAATTTCTTTTCATGAACTCACCATGTTCAGGACACTGCCCCTAGACCAGGTTGTTCCAAGCCCCATCCAACCTGGCCTTGAGCACTGCCAAGGGTGACACAAGCACAGCTTCTCTGGAACCTGTTCTGCTCCTCCCAGATGTAAAATCATACCCAACTCAGCAGCCTCAGACACAGATTTCTATTAAATACCTACATTTTCTAGGAAAGAAATATGGCAAACCTTGTTTGCATCCAACTTTGCAAAATCAACACAAGCTCTTCAGAAAGGGCTGCCGCCCACTTTTCTTATTTTTCCCATTTGGTGGAACATTTTCATTCTGTTGTTGTTTGGAGCAATATTTTAATATATATGGCTGAGCTGCTTAAAATAGTACAGCAAGATACTTGTGTGAGGGGTGGAAAACTGAGCTCTCTCACATCCAGTGTTTCTGTTGTTGGAAGTTTTAAATCCCACCTCTCTGGTGGGATGAAATAGGTGCTACTAATCCAATTTCTAAAGTATCATGCATCAAGCTGACACTATTTTAAGACTTTAAAAACCCCAGCCAATTTAAACAAACCTCTGCTCCTTTCCATTTTCTCTGTTCCACAGTTTATGAAAGAAGACAGGAGAGAAAGATTGTTTTGGGAACTATGTTTTCAGCACTCTAAAAATAATATAAAAACTGCTCTGCCACACTCTCAGCTGTTACAGCCCCAAAAAGCACAGGCTGTCTTTGCTCTCAGAGTCACAATTGTGGTGGGATTTCTACCACACCAGAGGACAATCAATTTTTTGTTTTCTCCTGGAAATAACTACAGCACTTCTGGGTAGCAAGGCAAACATGAGCCTCTTTTAATGGCCCTTGAAACTGGACATGTGAAATAAGGGACACAAAGCCAAAGATCAGCTGAATCTGTGATGTATTAATGGGTCTCCACATTCTTCCCAGGAAGATGAACGGCAATCACTGTTCTGCCAGGGAGACTGCATCTGCTGGGAATGGGGTGGGAAAATGTGCTTTCTGCTCCTCTCAGAGCCAAAATTCCTACACATTTCTTGTAAGTCCCTCTTAGAAAGGGACCATGTTCAGCTGAGTGACAGTGAAGCAAAATGGCAATCCAGGAATAAATGTTCCTGTGCATAACATCCTCCATTCACATGGATGCTTCCTCACTGGCACACAGGAGCAAGGAAGGAACCCAGATGCATCATTGTACATAAAGTCAGATGTGTTGAGGGATGAACAGATCTCACAGGGATATGGAAACCTCCCCTAAAAACCCAGTCCAGGGAGAGCCTGAGCTGTTTTGTGGTTCCAGGCATGAAGATGCTCAGGACCTTCCACAGATGCTCAGGATGGAGCCTGGATGTCACTCTGGAAATGCCAGTGGCTCAGCTGAGAGCTGTGGGGATGATTTACACTGCACTGAGAGGGGCCACAGTCCTGCAAGGGTCTTTCATCAGGAGCAAACAGCAGCCTGGAGGGTGGGGAATGCTGATCTGAGCCACTGCTCATCCTTCACCTTAATGTGGAGCTGCCCCCAAAGTTGCCATCTATCACTTTTTTTTTTTCTCCTGTTGGGTATATTTTGGAGCAGCTGTTTTATGTGGCTTTTTATGGTGATTCTGTGGGAAGCAGCCATTTGCCTGCTGTGATATCCTCACAACTAACACTAACTCCTTATTCCCTTTGGTTTTATTTGGGGTTTTTTATCTGTTTGATTGGTTTGCGTGGGTTTGTTTATTTGGGTTTTTTTCTGTTTTGGTTTGAACTTTTTATTTGCTTTTTTATAAATGACCGGTAAAGTTGGCATAGCCAAACTCAAGAAAATGTAAACCAGGCTTGACTTTCCAGAAATTACTTTTGGCTAGGTTTAGCTGCACACCCAGGCTCAGGATCACCAGTATATTTGCAGGTTTTGCTCTGCATCATCAGCCTGCCCAGACTCTGCTTGGTGTTTCACAAATGGAGAAGACAGTGGACATTGTGCCAAGCTTCATTTCAAAGAGAAAAACCATCAGCATGACAAAAAAGAAGAAAAAAATAAAATTGACCAGTTAGAACAGAACAAATGTCCCACCATCTTCCCCTCCACTGTTATTAATTTTGTATATTTAGAGGCAAATCTGGGTCTAAAGCTTCCATCTCTCAGTTCCTGATGCTATTTGCTACCCTTCAGCTTTGACATCCCCTTGATCTGACTGACTGCTGTCCAAGTGGGACTGGGGATGCTCAGCCTGAAAAGAGGAGACACTGGGAGGCTCCACTGTGGCTGTGCAGGACTGGGAGGGTCCCACAGGAAAGAAGGGGACAGAGTGTTCACCAGGGCCTGTGGTGACAGGGCAAGGGGGATGGCTTTCAACTGCAGGAGGCTGATTGAAGGTAGATCTAAGGAAGCTGCTGTTTTACACTGAGGGTGCTGAGGCACTGCCCAGGTTGGGCACAGAGGCTGTGCATGCCCCATCCTTGGGAACAGGGCTCCCCCAAGGTCTGGGGGGAGATTGCTCAGCTTGGAACAAGATGATCTTCAGGGTCCGTTTCAAGCCCAACCACTCAGGGATCCCCAGTGACCACTTCTGTTGACCCTGGAATCTTGGAATCTGTGTGATGTCACATCCCACGTTCCAACTGGAACTGCCACCCCCCAGCAAAGAGCACAACTCAACCACTGGCCCTTGTGTCAGCCCACCATTCAGTCTGCGCCTGCTCACCCTCGTGATTGTTCTTGCCGCCCTTCTTGCCACCTGCCCTCTGCTACTCCCATCAGTGCTGAGAGCTCCCTGGTGCCTGCATTTTGTCACCCCTCACTTCAAGATGCTCACATTTATCCTTTGTCTAATTTGTCAGCTGAGGGAGGTATGGTGCCATTCCATGGAGGTGGACACCTCCAGCTGCCCGAGTGGGCTGCAGCTCTGTGGGGATGGTGTGGGACAGGGACCCCACTCTGAGGTTTTTCCACCTCTGCAGGCTGCCATGGACAGAGTGGAGGAGATGGAGGTGGATGTCCCGAGTCCTACAGTAGAGGATGTGGAAATGGAGGAAGAGACTGGAGAAGAGATGGAGGTGGATACGGATATGGATGAAGAGATGGAGGTGGATGTGGATGAAGAGATGGAGGTGGATGTTTATGAGGAAGAGGAGGACATGGAAGTGGAGGTGGAAGAACACATTGAGGACATGGATGTTGATGTAAAAGATGAGGAAGAGGACATGATTTTGGGGTGAAGAACAATGCCAGCAGCAGGACAGGCACGTGATCCCCACAGGCAGAGTGGGTCCCCTGCTGCCAGACTGGAGCTAGGCTGGTCCCTGCTCAGGGACGTGGTACCTCGCAAACTGGAGTCTGGTGGCCACACACTGCCTGCCCTGTCCTCTCTTTGGGCCACTCAAGCTCCATTCCAGACCCAGCCAAGCTCAGCTCTGGTAGCAGAGTCCTGCTTTGCCCACATGTGCCAACCTGGGGACACATGGAAGAGCCGTCTGTGCCTGACTGCAGTAACCATGACACCTGCTTTTCTTCTACCCCGATGAACATTCCAGACAGTGATGGCACCCTTTTGTACATAGTTCTACAGTTCTACATTGTTCTACAGTTTTTTGTATTTAGAATAGGATTTAGGACTTAAGACTTTAAGAATTTTTTGTCTTCTACAAATAGATTTAATATAGTTTAGTTAGATAGGTTCTTATGTATATATGTTCTATGGATTGTTGTTGTTGTTGCAAATGTTCTTACATTCTAAAATTGTTCTGTATTGTTGTTGATAAACAATTCTGTAATAAACAATTTTTTTTTCACACCCCCGTTCTCTTACCATTTGCATTGGGCACAGGCAGCATTTGCCAAGTTGTGGTTTCCACTTGCTCCAGGTTCTCAGGGCTGGAGGTCCCCGGGGGAGCTGGCACAGCCACCCCAGGAGTGGGGGCACCTGTGCACAGAGGGGTCCCACTGACAGAGGTCACCCGCTCCCTGCAGTTTCTCTGGACACACCTGGTAGCTGCAGGGGCAAATCCCAGCGTGCCCTGTCCCATGGGATCCCATGTTGGAGCAGGGCTGAGCCTGCCTGCTCCTGCAGAGCCTCAGCCATGGCTCTGCCCTTGGGAGCCCCAGGGCTAAGGAGGGTGCACTGGGCTGTGGGGAACCCCTGTTCCTGAGCACCCTGAGGGGCTGGACCAGCCTGGAGGGAGCCCCAGCCCTACATGGACCAAGATTTCCCTTGGAAACCCTGTCTGTGCTCAGACTCTGGTACAAGCACAACAGGAATTGATCCTCCTAGTTAAAGGTGTTAATTGGCACAAATTTTTCCCTTGGACTTTCTAGTACAGTAAATGTCAGCACTTGTAATCCCTGTTCTGCACTCCCTGGTCAGGCACCAAAACATCTGAACCTGACAGAACATTATTAATTAGCACCAACTTGCAGAGAGCTATGGGGGAGAACCTACCCTCAACACCCAGAGAAACACTTGACATTGATAGTCTGGGGCAGAGCTGAAACTAAAGCATTTTAATGTCAAGAGAGACGATTTTTTTATTGAACAATAATGAAAGCTTTTGCTCTCCTCACCTGCCACAGATGTGTATTGCTTCTGGGTTGTGACTGATTTTTATTAATCTGTTCAGAACTGTGATGCTGTTCCTGGCTAAGGTGCAGAGATGATATTTCAGAGCCAGATGAGCTCAGCACAGCTGGTGCAACACACAGTTTCCACACCCAGACACTCAGGCCATGCAAACTGATACTTTTTCATCTCTGTGCAAAGATGAGTGTTAGGACATCACTGACGTACCACACACTTCTCAGAGCTGTCCCTTTCATCCAGCTCTCCCCAGTCACTTCACAGACTTCACTCCAAGCAGTTTATCTCTGATAGAGTTCAGTGGCACATGGGATTTAATCCTGGTTTTTCTTCATCTTCTCCTAAGCTGTCTCCAGACAGAGTGTGTGGGCACTGTCTGACAGCAGCAGCATTAACGTGTCACCTCCCTGACACTGAGGTTCATGTCACAACTTTTCATCAAAAGCAGCAAATAAATGATTCCCACTGTGTCCCACACAGCTCCATGGGGAGTTTGTGTGGCTGCAGTTCCAGCACCAGCCCTCGTGCACAGGAATTTCCGGAGGAGATACAGAAGGAATCAGCCATTCACAGAGAAAAACATCAGTTTGCACGGCCCAGACCCCCTCAATACTGCAGACTCTGGTGACCCATACTCTGCATTTACACTTCGGCCTCTGTGCCTTCCTTTTCTTCTCACTAAACTCCTCCCAGTTTCCCTCTTGCTCAGGTTGCCAAGATAATTAAAAGCAGCATTTGGAGCAGAGATAGATGATGGGAACTGTCCCAAGGCTTGATAAAATTTATCTTTTCAGAGAATTCCAGCCAAGGAGAGAGGAAAAGCCTGCGTGAAAGAGGTGTGAAATCAAAGCAGTAATCAAATTTAGGTATAATGAGAGAAGCTGAAGAGTTTTTCAATGTTCAGAACAAGATTAGCAGCTCCAGGCACAGGAGGGATGGGACAATTTCCCTGCTGTAACAACTCTGTGATGCAAATTGCATCTCAAACCCTTCTCCCCAGCTCTGGGACCCATTCAGCCACAAATGTGGTGCTGAATTTTTAAAGCAAAGTGGAAGCTGGTCAGAGAGGTGGTTTGCAAATAAAAACCACAGAGGGAAGCACCAGCTGGAGCAGAGAGGGGCAGAGCCTGGCCCTGAGGTGCAGCACAGCCTGAAACTCTAACAAATTAAAGAACTTTCCACTTGTTTTTTTTTTCCCTCAGGAGCTACAGAAGCTGCTTTATGGAATCCCTGCCTCCTTCACACCGCATCAGCCTGCAGGAGAGCCCAAGGATGAAGATTACAGCATCTTCAGCTGCTGCTTCCATCTCCTGACTCAAGTCTCACCAAAATCTATCACCACTGAGCCTTCCCAAAGCCTCAGATTCACTCAGTCTGTGCAGGATTTCAGTTCTGAGGAGTACAAAGGGAGATAAAGGCACTTGCAGACACCAGAGAAGCAATTTCTGCCTGAGGTGCATTTCACTGCCCAGGTTAGTGCCTCTAAAACCATCAAAATCAGCCCCTTTGACAGGACCAAGCCAACAGCAGGACATGAGGGCCTGCACATGGTTGGAAATGCCTTTTTTTAATATTCCTCTCCCCGTCTCTCATTTCATGGTGCCATTGCAGGAGTTAATCCCATCATTCAGCAGCAAGTCTTGGCAATCAGCTTCAGATAGATTTTTAGTGCTGAGCAAATAAGAGGCAATTTTACTTTGTCTCCAATGAATGAAGTTTCACCTAAATCAAACTCTGTGTTCTGAGGCTGGCCAGGCACTAACCACTGCCAGGTCCCCAACCTGGATGTCAAACTGCTCTAATATTGAAAAGTTAAATTTATTTGGCTTTGTATACAAGATTATTCTCTCTCAAAAGAATTGGAATCCATATAATTGCATTTCCAAGCACTAAACTCAGACCAGCCACAAAGAGCACAAGAGACAAGAAAAGAAATAGAGATTTCTAAGGAGATGGAAATTGAATGCTGAGTTTTTTCCATTATAGAAAGTTTCATAAATTATCACCTGCCAGCTCCTTACCTTCACTTGTGTGGCCACCACTGAATACACTCACAGATAAGAAAATGTTTGTCCTACTGAAAAGTGGGTCTAGAAGTAGAAAAAGGCTCAGATATCTGAATTAAAAGACAACATAATGAAAAGAGCTGCCTTATAATAGCAAGATATGATGGACAGCAGGAATGGCTGAAGCCAGCAGAGATAAGTCCATGAACTATTCATGCTACAAAGATTTCTGACAAAACCCCCAATAACCCAAATACAACGTTTTGTCTGGCAGAGCTGATAGGAACCCTGTGCATTTAATTCAGTCATTGGCAGCAAATAGAGATCAGCTTGAAGCTCCTTTGGTCCACTACTACTTATTTTTTTTCACCCACAAAATATAATTACATCTACTCTTTGGGAAGAAATTACTGCTTTGAGTGGTTCAATGCAAAGAGTTTCTTCCCATACCCACTCATAATCAGTCACCAAGAGAAATATTTTCTAAAAAGATCTCTTCAAAATTTTGGAGTGACTTTCAACATAAATAACTGGGTTATTTTGCTCAGAATGATAAGGGAATTGAATTGGGCTCCCTCATCTTAAAAAGAAGTGTTTCTTCCTGGTTCTTCACAAAGAGGAACAAAACACTTTGTGGCAGCAGACTGAAGGGAGGAAGAGGTTTCTTTCCCCCTGAGCTGCACAATAGGAGACAATTTTGTTGCCAAGAGGTAACAAAACCCAGCCGATTTCCACTTCTTTTAGTGTAAGGGAAAAGCTCTGAGGATCTCAGCTGTGGGAGACACAGAGTGGCAGGAGCAGGGGATCTGCTGGGGGTTTTGGGGTGGGGGACAGATTAAAGAAATGTTCAAGTGAAACCTGTGAGAGGTCAAGACTCCATTCCTCAGAGGAGAAATTTGATTTGACCCAAATGCCATTCAAATCCAACAAACATTGAGGCATTTCCCCAAGCTCTGCTGGGCCATCAGGTACAACCCAGATCACTCTGTGGGACCAGGGCAGCCAATCCCTGGTACCGGACAGAGAATTCCCCTGGGAATCCACCTGCATTGCCCATGGGACTCACATGATCTGTTTGTAAAGACCTCAGTATCCAAAAAACTCCACATTAAAAGCCTTTAATTTGGGGTTTCACTTCTCCACCTATCTGTTGTCACTAGGCAGCTGCTCCACTTCAACATCCCTCTGATGGGTACAAATTTTCTCCTAGTTTCCAGCCTAAACAGGAAGTTATTTCCATTCATTCTTCTGCAAGTACTGGGAGCTTGTACCTGCTTTGCTCTTCCTCTTCTGGTGTGCATTTATGTACATAAAATGCCAAAGCCAGGAGCATTTCTTTGTTTAAATCATGTCATTTGTCCTTATTATTTCCTTCCCATATAATTGCATGGATTTGGTGCTGGCTCAACACTCAGAATGTTGACAGCACAAAGTCCAGTTCTCGCACTGATCTCTCCAAGTTTTGGGCCAAGCCTACAAAGAAGGAAATACAGCAAAGAAATTCCAAACAGGGGCCCTAATAAAGGTAATAAAATGCCACCTGTCTGTGTTTGCTGCAGGGAAGAATAGTGCTGCTTATTAAATCACTACAAACAATTAAAGAAGCAGAGGGGAGGAAGACAGCGCTATCGTTTCCAGCTCCCCAGTCCTCTGCCCCTGGCAGGAATTTCATAAAGCACAAATCTCCCAGCAGAAATCCCTCAGCAATTGATTTCCTACTCGTGGAACACAGCAGGCACACACTCTGGTTTTCCTGACCAGAAAAGGAGAATTTGCCTCGATGTTTTTCCCCTCGATGTTTTGTGATGTCAAATCCCCCTCCCTGCACCGAAGTGACATGTTTCTGCATGGTGGCAACCCTCTTGAGAGGCACAGAGAGCTTTGTGTCAGTGCAAGGGACCCCCACAAGGGCAGATCCCTAATTCAGGCTCCATCTTTGTTCACAAGCAGTTCCTAGCAGAAAATTCATTGCATTTCCCCAGAACAGGTAATTTCAAGTGCATTTTTCTCATGAGCTCTTCTGCCTTCCACAAAAGCAGCGTGCCAGGGATTGCTTTGGAGACCAGCATCAGGAAACGTAGCAACACCTAACAGCCAAGATCATCCAAGCCCACTTACCAGCTCACCCCCACATCTCCTGGACTCACTTGAATGCCCAGGAGAGTCTGAAGAGCCAGCTGTTTTCTAAGAAATGGTTGTGCAATCAAAAGGTAAATGACAGGGACAACCAGCCCCACACAGGTGCCCCAGACAGGAGAAAGAGCAGGAGGGATCCATCCCTTACTGACAGAGGTGCAGTTCCAGTGATGCTCACTCCCTGTTTGGGTTGCTTTTGTGGCTTTTACATTAACAATGCATCTCCACACCACAATTGTTCTCCCTCCCTGCAGCCACATGGAAAAAAATTCACTGGTCTCTCACCTTTTTCTTGCCTCTCTCTGCCTGAAATAATTTTTCCCTCATACAACCAGCAGAACAGGGTTCGTTTTCATGCTGGAAAGAAGTCCACAAACTCTTTGACTGATTTCATTATGGAAAACATCACTACATCACCCATTCTCAGGTGCCCCAGGGCAGCAAGGGAGGGAAATTTGATAACAGAGGGGGGAACACCAGCCATGGGTAACAGCATCATATTCTGCCTCTCTCAAGGATGCTTTTCTTCCCAGTCCAGAAAATTCCCTGCCCTTTTTAGGGCTGTAGAATGCTGCTGTCTGCCCCATGAAATGAGGAGCAAATCAAGCAGGAATGCTGCACAACACCTCTGTTCCTATGATATTATTCTGCTGAACCCATAAATTTGCAGAAGAATGGGCACTGCCAACTCCTGATTGCAGAGGAGGGAGTTCGTCACATCCTCCCTGTAAATTAGGATTTATCAGAGATGGAGAATTGATTGCCAAGTAACCTGCAGAGACACAAAACTGCTCTGCAGTTTTCTAGGACTCACTGAACAGTACAAAAAGGTTATTGATGCAGCTGGGGAGTGTTTCTGTACAGGATGTGCACCTCCTGACATCCCAGGAAGGGAAAAATTTACCTAACATTTGCAAGAAAGCAATTCTTCTTATTAGAAAAAAAAAATAGGAAAAAATAAATAGAAAATCAACTTCATGGCAAGGAGCCTCAGCAAGGGTTTGCAGAATTTGTTGAAAACACGTCATTTACAAGGAAATAATTTTCATCTGCCTTCAAGTGGAGTTGTGAAGCAGGTGGAGATGGAGATGTCTCAGACACTGAGTGTGCTCCTTACTGACAAAATGACACTGATATTACCAAGTATTAGAAGTGAAAAACTTCAGTGATAACTCAGCCCTCCAACACAAAACACCCTCTCCCACACAGTCAGCACTTGTCTGAAATCATTCCCCTTGGCAGGAGGCCCTGCATGGCCTGGGGAGCGCTGCACTTCAGAAATTATTCCCTGTGGAAAACACAGAAGTATCTTTATTTCTTTGCTTTTTCTGCTTCTCCTCCATAAGCATCCAAAACTTCTTTTTGGTGTGGTCACCTATAATTTGCATTAATATGATTTCTGATGGGGGCTTTATTTACCCAGCACACAGACTCAAAGGTCTCACAGCTTAAATCCCCAGGGAATTAAATTGGGGCCTGAAATCAGATTTTAAAGAAAGGAGAGCCAGGTGTTCCTGACTGTCACTGCTGTTTTGGCTGTTTCTGGGACCCACACTGAATCCAGTCCCTAACATCCCCACTATGGCCATGACCATGGGGTCCCGATAAGCAGAGAGCACCAGCCATAAACCCCATCTTGCAGTAATCCCTTCCCTTTTCCTTTTATCTTTTGCATTTTAATTATTTTTATGCATTTTATAGCACACCATTTCCTACTCAATTCACCTGAGTTATCCAAATTACATTTTTCTCCATCACACTGACATAACCAACATGGCTCACGCTCTTAGCACTGAATTTTCATGACCACATACATGGCCACAAGAATTATGATGTTCTATTTAAGTAGGTCAGGCTGGCATTAATTGTAAAACAGAGCTGTAATAAATTATTGCAGCCCAAAGCCAGAATCAGGTTTCACTAAGCTCAAACCTGCTTTTGCTTCTTTTCCTTCTGCTTTTCCCTCTTTTCCTTACAATAGTTGATGGTATTGTAAACTTTGTACTCCGCAATGTCTGTTGCCCAAAAGAGTGTGGAGAAAGGAGTTGGCTCTGTGTAATTGCACTGGAAAACGTTGTTCCAGGAAACAGATTTCATCTGTTTTGTTGGTTTGGGGTTTTTTACATTGAGCATTGTACAAAATATTAGACCATTTCTCCAAAACATGATCTTAAGGTGAAGATGAGTCATTTCACTGTCATAGCACACACAAAAGGGAAGGGAAACCAGAGTGAACAAAGCAGCAAATTCATTCAGCAGCAATTTGCACTCCATAACCCTCTGGTGATGAGGCTTTTAGGCCAGAGGAGCTCTGCTACTTAAGCAGACAAGGCAACACATTAAGCTGTTGCTTAGAGATATTGGAATATATTGCACAGAGCCTGCTCCCCGGTGAGATCCCTGAAGGGCTCCTGGCTGTTTTTCCAAGGATGCATTATAGCCCTGTTGCAGTGCTGATGTTTGTAAAGAGTCACAGCTTTTCCAAGCAGGTCAAGCAATGACAGAAGGGTGACTTTTCACAAGTGAAAGTTCAGATGGCATTAAAAAAGTCAAAATAACAACTCCTCTCACTTGGACGTGGCAGATACCAAGGGCTCTTAGCAGCTGTGTTACAACCAGCTTAATGGCAACTAAATAATGTATATTCCTGCCAGGAATGCTGATGGATCACAGCACTGCAGGACACCCTCATCTGCCAGCAGCACTGGAAGGACAGGGGTCCAGGGAAGAGCTGATTCCTACCTGCTGACTCATGCTAACTTTGGGTAAAAAATATCTTTTTATTTTGGTTTTGTTTTCTCATCCTTTCAAACTAGGATTCCTCCTTATGTTTTAATCTTCAGCTGTGCTGAGGAATGCCCTTGCACACCCTCTGTGCACATCTGATAAAGGCAACCAGCAGGAAACAGAGCCCTGTTAATAAATCCATGGCCAAGAGAACTCCAAAAGGAAGCAATCAGCTGTACCCCAGAGTACTGCAGCACCAGATCCCATCACATCCAAGGCTTTTTCCTCACAGGTCCCACAGACAAATTACACAAAAGTTGTCACTCACATGGGCTAATGGAAGAACTCTGAGATAGGGAAGCACAAAAGCTCCAAGTCCAGAGGACTAACTGACCCATAGATTGATGCAGCAGATTAGCTTCTCCTGCTTCCAGAGTTCAGGAGGATGAGGCAGCAGCACCTCTGGCACAGTCAGAGCCATGGGACAGTTTTTGCCCTCTCCTCATGGCAGCACTGACACAAGGGAAGCCCCAGCCACTGCCCTGAGCCCCTCACACCCCACAAAGGTGATGAGCAGCACTGGAAAAGGGACAGTCCACTTCCAGAAATCTCCCTCTTCCAAAGGGCTCTGCTTTCAGCACACTGAGCTGGCTCAGGGCAGCAAACCAACCAAAGTACGCCCTCACTTCCAGCCCTGGAGAAAAGTAGGAATAAATGCTGGAGAGTAAAAGCATCCTGGAAT